>NC_134579.1:201137054-201437054 GCF_037038515.1 Microtus pennsylvanicus | reverse complement strand
TAATTATTTATAAACATTTATTTACATTTAAAGGGGGATATGCTATAGAGATGAATACTTTGCATTGGTGTGGATCTTGGTTTATTGATACAAATTTAAGGTCAATTTTATTATCTGCATATTTCTGCTCTTGATTAAGGTATTGTGTTTATGTAGCTCATTTAGAATTGTAATGTATAATTTAAGAAATATAGGCTAATAGATAGTTATCTATAATAGTCAAGCTTGTAGTCATGTTAGTTAGATTTTCTAGATATACATATATATTTAAATTAGATAGATAATCTTCAAACCTTTTTGTGGAGGAGGTCAGAAGGGTAAGGGGCAGCAGACATGGGGAAAGTAGAATGTGTGATCAGGGTACATTATGTAAAATCCCCAAGTAATCTATAAAAATATTACGTAAAAACAAAAAAAAACCAAAAATTTAAAAATTTTGTAGGGGACTAGTTAAATAGTTGGTAGCTTGTCTGCTGCATGCTATATCTACTCTGTAATTTACCAGAATAGTGGATTTACCTTTCACAGTGATAGCTTACTTACTAACATTTTATTATAACGATTTTGAAGATCTGTGCTAATTTTGTATGATTGTTTTAAAGTAATAATGCCTTCATCTAAAAATCAAATGAGTTTGTTTGGTCTTAAAATAATATCCCAATGTTAATATTTTAAATGAGAGTATATATTTAAAAGTTGATTCCATGCTGCACTGTGTACACTGGATTTAGCTGTGGGACAGATGGAAATGTGAAAACGCTTGTCTGAACCCAGGAGGCAGTTTGCCTTATGCAGGAACACAGCTCAGATGGGAAATAAGCATTACTGGATATGGCTCTTTGGTCCTTTATGTAACTGTATTACCACTTCAGAACATTTTACCTGAGTGTTTAATATTTGGTGTGCTCTTAAGTTCCTGTGCTATAACCTCATTCTTTTTTATTTAATTTATTTATTAAAGATTTCTGTCTCTTCCCCGCCACCGCCTCCCATTTCCCTCCCCCTCCTCCAATCAAGTCCCCCTCCCTCGAAAGTCCAAAGAGCAATCAGGATTCCCTGCCCTGTGGGAAGTCCAAGGATCACCCACCTCCATCCAGGTTTAGTAAGGTGAGCATCCAAACTGCCTAGGTCCCACAAAGCCAGTACGTGCAGTAGGATCAAAAACCCATTGCCATTGTTCTTGAGTTCTCAGTAGTCCTCATTGTCCGCTATATTCAGCGAGTCCGGGTTTATCCCAGGTTTTTTCATACCCAGGCCAGCTGGTCATGGTGAGTTCCCGATAGAACATCCCCATTGTCTCAGTGTGTGGGTACACCCCTCGCGGTCCTGAGTTCCTTGCTCATGCTCTCTCTCCTTCTGCTCCTGATTTGGACCTTGAGATTTCTGTCTGGTGTTCTAATGTGGGTCTCTGTCTCTGTCTCCTTTCGTGACCTGATGAAGGTTAATATTCAGGAGGATGCCTATATGTTTTTCTTTGGGTTCTCCTTCTTATTTAGCTTCTCTAGGATCACGAATTATAGGCCCAATGTCCTTTATTTATGGCTAGAAACCAAATATGAGTGAGTACATCCCATGTTCCTCTTTTTGGGTCTGGTTACCTCACTCAGGATAGTGTTTTCTATTTCCATTTCTTAAAAGTAAACCACAACTCCCCAAACAGTTCCAACTTGATAGTATTACAGAAAGAAAAGAGCTAGGCCCGGTTCCCCAGTCCGACTATTCAGGAAGCTGAAACGTGAAGATCAGATGTTCAAGGACAGCCTGAGCACTTTAGAGAGACCTGTCTAAAAGGGTTAAATGAAGGTGAATTTATTAGTTACTCCTATAGCTGGGACAAAGCACCATGATCAAATGCAACTTAAGGAAGAGCACGTAGTCTGAGAAGGTTCCAGAACCATAGGAATCCATGGTGGCAGAGGAGAGGCATAGCAGCAGGCAGCTAGCTGGCTTGCAGCCTACAACTCCCCAGTGCCAAGAGCACGCTGCTAACTTGGTTTGATTTAATGAAAGATCTGGGCTGGTCTTGGCTGGCCACATTTTCTGGGTCTAGTTCAGGTTCTCTTTCCACATTCATGTAGCTACCTGAGACGGGTCTCTAAATTGGAGCCACAAGGTAAAATAGGCCTTTTCATTTTAATATAAAGGTGTTTTCTCTATGGATGGTGTAAATCCTGGTCATCTATTAATCCTTATCACTTTCTCATATTTCTCTTTGTTTTCAATCCCCAGCACTGGCATAGCAGCTCACAGCCATTTATAACTCCAGTCTTGGAGGGATGTGATGTCCTCTTCTGGCCTTGTTGAGAACTAGGCATGCACGGAGTACACTTACGTACTTGCAGGAAAAACACACATATGCATGAAAGAAAAATAAGTAAATCTTTTTTAAAAAAAAACATTCCCCAGGGAAAGAAGTACAAAGCTATATAAAGCAAGAGATCTTCCCTTGAAGTGTAAGTAAGTGCATGTCTCCTAGCAACTGTGGAAAGGAGGGTGAATGGGAGGGAGAAGTGTAAAGGGAAGACTGTGAAGGAACTGAAAGAAGACTGCGACTCTGGTGATTTACAAAATCATAGCTTCTATTCACTGTCTAGTTCATGAAAAATCAAATCTACAGTGGGCTGATGAGAGGGCTTTGGCTTGACAAGAGAGCTCAGTAGGCCAACAAGAGCCCTCAGTGGGTCAATAAAAGGCCTCAGTGGGTCAACAAGAGGCCTCAGTGGGTCAACAAGAGGCCTCAGTGGGCAGACAAGAGGCCTCAGGGTGTAAAGGCACAACCTATGCAAGCCTGGACGTCTCTGTTCATCTGAGAACACCAGTAATGGTGGAAAAAGGTCCAACTGACAAAGTTGTCCTCTGAACTCTACAGAAGCTCCGTGGCAACATCAGCGCTTGCAGGCACACGCACACACACACGCACACACGCGCACACATACACACGCACACACACGCACACACGCACAAGCACACACACACACGTGCACACTTTTTCAAATTTACACAGTAAAGTTTAATAAAGCTGGGGCTGAAGTGACTTTACCCTCAACAGCAAACTTCTCTTTGCCTTTCTTGGTTTTACATCCTCATTGGCCAGGATGGCTCAAGATGCTGAATTACTCAGCTTTGCACCTGAGCCTTTATGTCACACATCACAGTCCGGCAAACATCAGCACGTCTCATGAACAATTTTTCTTCCACTTGTGTTACCATGAAATTCCAGCCAAATTAAAACAAAACAGATCAGAAAAGCCACTTGGAAAGGAACACTAATGAAATCATTTTGCTTTCTTTATGAAAGTTATAATTACTATGCTGATTTTAAATAACTGTAGATGCATTTCAGACCCGTGGTGTTTGGAACATGGCTGGTCTGAGAATTCATACCTCCATCAGTTATGACTTTGGAGACTTACATAAAGATCCAGTACTCTAGACATTTTCTTATTAGTCCTGTTGTTTGACCTGTCCATGACCAATGCTGAGCTCTTGGTCATGTAGCATCCTGCTTGCTGTTCGGGGAAGCAGTTGATACTAACGCCGACTTGATGCTTGCTAGATTTCCATTTGTACCTAGGATGGAAGCAAACACATCATACCTCTTCCAGGAGATGGCTGTACTAACCAGGTGCTTCCAAATCTCAGCATCCTGTTTGAAGAACTGAAGTACCCAAAGACTGAAGTGGTTTTTGTTGTGGTTGTTTTGTTTTATTTTGTTTTCAAGACAAGGTTTTCTATCTGTAGCCTTGGCTGTCCTGGAGCTCAGTCTGTAGACCAGGCTGGTCTTGAACTCACAAAGATCCACCTGCTGAGTGTTGGGATTAAAGACATGTGCCACCACCACTGGGCTTGAAGAGTTTTAAAGGAAAGTTTTTTTCAAAAGCAACATGACAGTACATATTGGTACCCTGCAAGCAAGTAGCAGACTATGGAATTAGCACACTCAAGGGTTCCCCATTACTGTTTGTGGGGTTCACGAGCAGGAGGAGGAGCTGATTGTTGCTACAGGGAGGGTGTAGGTTATTCCTTGAGTTTAAACAGCAAGCTTGAGTTATGTTTCTTTACTGCATAATCCCTTTCCTATGATGCATTTGATTTTAATCAGATGCATCTCCATAGGCATAAGATAGTAAATAGGAGATTCCCTTTGAAAATTCACTCAGAGAACACTGCTTGCTTTTTTGTGCATGCAGTAAAACCAGCTCAAACTTGACCAGCCTATCACTATTGCTTTCAAGATGTTTGATTGCAACTAGGATTTTATCAGTGGGGCAGCCAAAGGGAAAAATGCAATTCTAGAGCTTAAATCAGGCATCCACATTGTCAGGAAAGGGCTATGTTTATTGCCTAAGACAATTGGAGTCCCAGGTTGCTAATCTATTTTTATACTTGGCTCCTTTATAACTCTCCAGGGAGAACTAAGCAGGCTTCAAGCCCCTCAAGGTCATTTATTTTCTCTATAAAGAGTATTTTCTTCCTTGAAATAGAGAAAACAACCCAGGACTAAGAAAGTTCAGAATCTCAGAATCACACAGACTGGGGAATTTACAGGTCATTGGTATGACCCAAATATGTTTGCTTATTTCCCCTTTACTCTGTAAGTCTGCCTCACTTCTAAGTTTTAGCATGGCTGTTTTTGCCCTTTCTTGTGGATCATGGTTGTGATGGCATTTTAATCTGCACAGCTTCGTAGGGATAGCTACATTCACCTGGTTTATCTGGTGCTGCTGCTGCTCCTGGCTGGTGCTGCCACAGTACCTGAAAAGAGACAACCTCAGGTCAGCCGAGGGATAGTCCTCAGTAGAGGTGAGGGGTGGTGAGTCCCCTCCTACTGCCTCCTGACTTGGGCTGCAGGTACAAACACTCCTTTGGAATGGGACCTCTTGCTGAATCTGAATTTTCTTTTTGTCTGTCTAGTATGTCTAGGTGGGGGAAGAATCATGGGCCAATGGGATCAAGAAAGCTTCCTCAACTCAGCTATAGCTGAGTTCCTCCTGCTCCTTCTATTGATCTGCTGGGTATCTCTCACCAGAAAAAGGAAATGCCTGAATGTGCAAAGAAAAAAGTTTTCCTTTGGCTACTTAGCCGTGGTGAGAGACACCCCACAGATCCCCTTTACTTGTGATATCAGTTCACCCAATATTGAGAGGAGGCTTCTAGGCCATGTAGGAGTAAATGCTGACTTTTAGTGTTTGATGGCTGCCTTTTGCTTTGGTGGTCAGAAAACAAGGAATTTGGTCTTATGTCTTTTCCAGGGTTTGTAGGTATCTTCCATGAGGAAGAACAAGTATTAGACTGCAAAGCATGCAACTACAGCGTCAGGGTACAAATTTGCTCTCAGAGGGTTCTAACAAGTTCTGCCACTGCAAGTGTTACAGCTCTGGAGGGAAAGGTACCCCGACTAGTCGGGAAGTCAACATATATACCTATAGCTGTGAAGGGAAGGTATCCCAGATACCTACAACTGTGAGGAGGAAGGTAGCCTGACTTTTCAGGAAGTCGGGCTATACCTGAAACTGGGATCTGGCAGGGGATGGTCTCCAACAGGATGTGACCATCCTGCTCCTCTCCAGGGGAGAGCCATCACAGCTGGTCTCTTCTCCACGGCTCCCCTTAATGGAGGTTCCCAGCAGAGGAGTCAGTTGTTTCTTCTGTTCTGTTCCACGAAGGAAGCTTCCTAGCAGAGCTGATGCTCCATGCCAGCAAAAGATCTTCCCTCAAAACTCTTTTTAAGACATTTATTTTGAGATGAGGAGCCTAAGAGAATGGCTGCCTCTGCCAGGGTGGAGGAGGACAGTTACCAACTGAACAGGCAGAGGGGCTTATATTGGGTTTCATAGGGGCAGAGATTTTCCAGCGAGATGTTCAGGGAGGGAATTGGTCGGGTTTTGATCTCCTTGAGCTTGGACAAGCTCAGATTGACTAGATTTCTTGCTCAAGGATTGGTTAGTTTTCCTGTTTAGGGATTTGTGGCTTCTGTGTTCAGTTGGTCAGGGGCAGATTTGGCTCTGGTTTCGGGGCCAAAATGTCTTTCTTTTACTGACTCTGGTTCAAGGACCAAAGTGTGTTTCTTTGACTTTGTTTACAGTGTCCAGGTATATTTCTTTGGTTCTGGTTTCAGGGCCAAAGTGTTTTATTCACTGACTCTAGGTTCAGGGTCAAAGTATTTCTTTTATAGGCTCTGGATTCAAAACCAGGGTGGGTGGCCCTTTTACCTCACAGTCACCATGGCAGTTTAAAAGAAAATAGTCCCTATAGGAAGTGGCACTATTAGGGGGTGTGACCTTGTGGAGTAAGTGTGATCTTGTTGAAGGAATGTGTCACTGTGGGGATGAGCTTTAAGGTCTCATATATTCTCAAGATACTGCCCAGTGAGACATTGCACTTCCTGTTGCCTGCAAGTCACCATGTAAGAACTCTCAGCTCCTTCTCTAGCACCATGTCTGCCAGCAGGATGCCTTGCTTCCTGCCATGATGATAATGGATAGACCTCTGAACTAAGAGTTACCACAATTAAATGTTTTTCTTTATAAGAGTTGCCATAGTCACGTGTCTTTTCACAATAATAGAAACCCTAACTAAGACAGTCACCCTTCCTCAATGTGCTAATTAAAAAAAAAACAAAGAATAATTAAAACCAGTGAAAGGAAATTCATTCAATATGGTAACATTTAAGAAAAGAACAAATAAAGAAGCCCAGTAGATTTCCTAAGTCTGTGGTTTGGTTTCTGACTTGTGCAGTCAAGGCTTGGTCCAATCTCTCCTTATTGACCTTCAGTCAGTCTTACAAGGCAGTTGTCGGAACTGTATGTAATCTCTTCCTGGGAGACAAAATTCTGTTGTGACTGGAATCAGGCTTCAACCTTTTTCCTTCCCTGCAGAGATTCCCTTGTAAATTCCAATTCCTTGTGGGCACTAATGTTTCAGTAGTCTGATAGCTTCAGGAAGGGGCACATGTGTGAGCTGTAGTCGGGATCCTTCAAGTAGGTTTTTGCTTGTTTGTTTGTTTGGTTAGTTGGTTTGATTCTTGAGACAGGGATTCTTTGTGTAGCTCTGGCTGTCCTCAAAGTCAGTCTATAGACCAGGCTAGCCTCAAATTCACAGAGATCTGCCTGCATTTCCCACCACCCCCAGTGATATGATGAAAGGTGTGTGCCACCATGGCCTGGCTGTTCATTTTTAACAAAAACTTAAAACATCTGGTTATCTAGTTATGAAAAGGGTTCTAGTGTCACAGGTAATACTTGACCCCTTGTATGGAAAGGAACAAAAATCTCAGGAACTGGAAATTACATGCCAGTTCCCCCAGTTAATATCTTACAGGTTTTTATTTGGTCCGATTCACAAGAATAGTACAGTACACAAAGTTTGTGTTGAATGGGTGCTCATTTTTTCCCTTATCAAAATCTTTATTTTCCTTTCCATGTTTTCCCCTCATTTCACAGTTTTGAGAAAAGAGCAAGGTATGGGGTACATGCAAGTAGATATATCTCTGTGAGTTCCAGGTCAGCCAATGCTACATAGACCCTGTTGCTATGGGAAGTCCTTCTGTCTACGTGTTGCTTTTATTGGTTAATGAATAAAGAATCTTCCTTGGCCTGTGATAGGGCAGAGTAGAACTAGGCAGGGAAAACTAAACTGAATGCTGGGAGAAAGAATGGTGTAAGAGTTCCTTTTGTTTGTGTGTTGCTTTCATTGGATAATGAATAAAGAAACTGCCTTGGCCTAGTTGATAGGACAATACTTAGGTAGGCAGAGAAGACAGAACTAAATGCTGGAAAGAAGGGCAGAGTGAAGGCCACCATGGATCTCCTGCCTGAGATGGATGTTGGTTAGAATCTTGCCAGTAAGCTACAGTTACATGGCAATATACAGATTAATAGACATGGATTAAATTAAGATGTAAAAATTAGCCAATAACACGTTAGAGCTAATGGGCCATGCAGTGTTTAAATGAATACAGTTTCTGTGTGATTATTTCAGGTGTAAGATAACCAAGCGGCCGGGATGACAAGCAGCCTACTTCTCCTGTTACAAAAAAAGGCAGAATCAGGGAAATGCCATGGAGTTCCCAGAGGGGAAAGACACAAGCAACCGCTGAAACTTGCCGGTAAGCCACAGCCTCATGCTAAAATAAAAAAAATAGAAATGCATTAATTCTAGATGTAAGAGCTAGCCAGTAAGTAACAAGAGTCAAGCAGTGATTTAATTAAAACAGTTTCTGGGTGATTATTTCAGGTCTGAGCAGCCAGGAATGAACGAGTAGGCTCCTAGGACACCCTAGTAAAAAGTAAAAATAAGTAAATAAATAATAAATATAAAGGAAGAAAGGAAACACATTTGCTAATCAGTCAGTGTATAGACACAGAGTATAATGTTTCCATGCAGACCCTAGCTGCTGCAATGGCTCTCCTAGCCTCAGTGGTCCACTCTCACCAGATGGGTCTGAAGCTCCATTAAGATTAAGAGTCTCATGCTCTACCAACCGAGAGTGCTGTGGGACAGGGGTCTGTACCTTGTCACTTGTATTTTAGATAAACGCTGATTGGCCTAGTATATCAGGCTTCTTATTAACTCTTATAACCTATATTAGCCTATAATTTTTGTCTGTGTTAGCCGCATAACTTGGTAACTTTTCTGGCGAGGCAGTCACATCTTGTTTGCTCTTTGTCTGAGTGACAATTGCAAACTGAACTTTCCCCTTCCCAGAATTCTCTTTGCCCCACCTCTACTTCCTGCCTGGTCATCGCACCTATACTTCCTGCCTGGCTACTGGCCAATCAGTGTTGATTTAAAATACAAGGGACAGGGTACAGATCATTGTCCCACAACAGATCACAGAGGGTTGTGTTTGTGGCTTCTGCCAGGTCATCATGCTCACTATGATTCTTGACACCTTGTCAGTTGCACTAGAAACATTTTACTTAATACATTGTACTAAATTTCAGCATTAAAAATAGTACAATTATGAAGAGTCCTTATTAATCTTATAAAACTTTTGAAATAAACAATGAATATTTATTTTCATTCATTTTTTTCAAAGATAACCCTCTTGACCCATTTAGGATCTTGTTTTGCTACCAATTAAAATTCAGGGGCCTGGAGAGATGGCATAGCCTTTAAGAGCGCTTGCTGTGTTTGTAGACCACCTGAGATCACCTCCCAGAACCCACAAGGGGTGGCACATAGCACCAGGCAATCTGATGCAATCTTCTTGGCTCTGAAGGTGGATCATTTATGCAGACATACACAAAAACACATATAAACATAATTAAAAATAAAAATATTTAAAATTCAGGGCTGGGAAGATGTATCAGTGGATCCAAACCAGTGGCTACAGGAGTCTATGACTTGAGTAGGAATTCCTGAAATATATGTGTGTCATGTTTGTTAGCACATGGCAATCCTGGTGTTCATATGGTGAGATGGGGAGTAAGTACAGAATTAGCTCACCTAGAAGCCTGGTGTTCATATGGTGAGATGGGGAGTAAGTACAGAATTAGCTCACCTAGAAGCCTGGTGTTCATATGGTGAGATGGGGAGTAAGTACAGAATTAGCTCACCTAGAAGCCTGGGGACTAACAAGCTTGGAGTATAGCAGCAAAAACTAGATATCATCCTCAAACAAGGTGGAAGGAGAGACAGACCACCCCAAAAGAGTTTCTGACCCCTAAATGTATATCAATGGGTGTGCACACTTACACACACACACAAATTTAATACAAAATATTCGAAATGTAACACAATTTTATTTACAATCTAAACCTTTTTTAAAGCAATTTTAGTGAAATTAGAACATTTAAATGAAGAAACTGAGTGGGAAACATTTTCTCCAGTTTCAGTTGTTCTATGTTTTAGCAAAAGGCAAAGTGGTAGTGCCTTCAACACTCCTTCCACTACAGAAGAGAGTGCCACAGGACCTCTCGGTCACTTTTTCTTTCCCGGCTTCTTCTTCTTCTGTGAGTCAGAAACTGGAGACTTCTTCTCTGACTCCACCTTTATTGCAGCCTCCTGGGCTGCCAAAGCCTCCAGCCTTAAGCGCTCAGCCTCCAGTAACTTGTTTCTGTATTCTTCCCGGATGTCAAGGATCTTCTGCCGGGCTTCATCTACTGAATCCTATTCCAAAACAAACCCAAGCCAATCAGTCTCACTGATAATGATGCATAAGCAGCAGGAAAATAAATACATTTTCTTTATCTTGTCCTCATGCTAACACATTAATGGGGAAACTCACTGAAGATGGGAGTGAGGTTTGTCCTTGAATGTTTAGGAATATGTGATACAAGGCAAGTGAAAAACAAATGGCAGAGACACTGGTAGAGATTCTGGTAGTGGAACTTTGCCTTAGATGAGTTCAGAACCCAGCTGTCCTTCACACAGCAGTTGTGCTCGGGAGATTACTAGGCCCCACCTGTGCTCTGACTCTGACAAGATATACCAGGGCTGTGCCCAGACCTTCTGAGTAAGAACAGTTAACCTGCTATCTTTCTTTCATTCTCAGCGTGCTAGATAACAGTACTATCTAGCTGTTATCCGGCCACCAGTGTGTAGCTACATTCAACATCAGTTCTTGATTCTGTTCCTACTTAACCGTCTCTTCTGCGGTCAGCTGACCTCTCTCTGCTCACTGGATGTCACATTAGTGACTCATCCTCAGTCTCGCTAACTATCCTCAGGGCCTCTTGCTGCTTCCTCATCTTCTCCTTCCTCTCTGAATATGGAAAAGGCCTCACTGTTGTTGACTTCTTCAAACTCAATACCGTGGAATAATAAGGATTAATGGAGCAATACTGGAATAAAGAAAACTTTCTATAAATGTCAGCTTTCTCTTCATGCTAAATTCTATGAGTGTTTTCCCCACTGTTCTGCAATGGGCATGATTTTACTGAGAAGCTGGAATAGCTGGATGCCAGAATCAGACTTCACAATGCATTTGATGGAATAAACTTACTATAACTTCCATAAAATTGGATTCCTAGAGCAAAGTGCACTGGCATAAGATAGCAGTAAGTGCACATTGGAAAGAGTGAGTGAGCAAGATACAAACATCTTAAGGATGTGTACCAAGTCAGTTGAACACATGCCAGTAAACATCTGAGGGGTTTTGAGAGAGCTATTCTCTCCCGCTTGATAAGAAATGTATTATTCTTGGGTTTCTCTTCTCTACACATCCTTACCTGTTGCAATAGCTTGGCTTCTAAACACAGAAATTAAGTCCATAACCTTGAAACTCCCTATTTCTGATAATGTATTTTGTTATATTGAATCTGTGCAATTTAACAGTCATTCATTGATTCCAATTCCTTTATGAAACACAATTTCTTTTCTTTCCTTTTGAAAATATAAGAACAAATCTGAACCGAGGCTGTTTTTATCTATAGTCTGTTCTCTAGAAGAGATAGGCTTAAAATGCATTCATATTTTATTATAAATATATTAAGCTTTCATTTTAAACAATAAGTAACTTAAAAATAGGAAAATAACTTAAAAAATCAAAACCAGGCATGATCATACCATTAGTGCAATCAATAAAATATTTCCCCATTCTTTTTCAGGCTCAAGGTAACATGGCCCTCCATATTAGATTGATAGATTTACTATAACAAAGTAACAGTAACCAGGTAATTGTTTTAAAGTTCTTTATGTTGGACAATCGACCAAAGTTGACTCCATCTTTGAAGCTCTTAGTAAACGTGTGATTTCTTTAACCAATACAATTTGAATGGAAATAATTGCTATTCTGGACAGACGCGGCATGACCCAACTGCCATGCTCAGTTCAATGTGGTCACAGCAGAGTTTCCACAAACAATCTCTTCCAGCCTCATTCAGTGTCTTAGTAGACATTTGCAGAACCCACTGCACTGCACTAGACATGTGCCTAGGATAAGAAACGCCAGGGCTTGGTGAGCTCAAGTCTCTGGAGCAAATCTGACTATTGTCTGTTTTGTTTTGCTTTTTAATAAAGTATTGTTTATTTGGTGTATTCTCATTTGGTTAAGTATTAACATTGATTATGTGTTAATATTGGTGAGATGAAGTAACTAGAAGCAGTAGATATGATGGACAAATAGATAAACAGTCAAAGATCCCACAGAGGAAAAAATTTCGCCCCCCTTTAAAGAAAACAAGTTTAGCAGATCCTGCATAAGTCACTGGAATGGTGAGATTGATTGTTACCACAGAAGAAAATAATTTATCCTGAATGACAGAGCCCTCTGGCTGCTAAGGACAGACCACATCAAAGAACGACAAAGGTGGAAGTAGCTAACTAGATCAATGAGGGATCTGTAGAAAGACCCTGGCCAGAAACCACAATGGTCTGCACTGGGGTACTGGATAGAGAGAGAGTGGCTGCAGCGGAGCTTCCAATAGATTCTCAAAGTGGATTACGTGGGCTTTGATAATGGATCACTGGTGAAGACTGACAGGCAGGACTGTCTCAAAGGTTTCTGCTCTGAACAAGAGAAGTTACGATTGTCAATTTCTAAGATGACAATGGTGAAGTAACATGTTTGTCCTGAAATGAGAGAGAGGGCTAAAATTGCTACAATTAATATTTGGAGATTTTTGTTTGAAATGCCTATTGAACAAAACAAAGAGATATCTAACGAGCAGATTCCTCCACATCAGTAAGCAATACTGTGGTGGAGGATCCAGTATTACTATGGCTAAAATACTTAGAAAGTTCTATAACTCTCTGTCGTGTGTGTGTGTGTGTGTGCATGTGCACACATCCATGTGCACATGCATATATATGTGTCTGCTTATATCTCTGTGTGTAAGAGTATGGTGTAGTATGTGTAAGAGTGTGTCTGTATGTCAGTGCAGTGTGTGAGTGTATGAGTGTGTGTTTGTGTCAGCATGTTTGAGTGTATTTGTGTGTGTGTATGTGTGTTAGGGGAGTGAGAAGAAAGCAATAAGTCTCTGTCATCAGAGATGGAAGTCATTCTTCCACATTTACTGCATCTTTCCATTTCTGTCATAGTCTTGTCTTCAATTAATCTGTCTCCCACTGCATAGAAAACTTTTCTTTGGAGGTGTCTTCATAAAACACCTCTACACTGCTACAGACGTGTGTGTGTGTGTGTGTGTGTGTGTGTGTGTGTGTGTGTGTGTGTGTGTGGCGGGGGGGGGGAGGCCCAGAGATAATGGTTACCACAGTGAAAAGTTGTAATTTTGATCTGTAACCTTAAGCCTAATTATCATTGTCGCATTTTGTTTTCACTTCATAATATCCGTGGTGCCAGCCTGCTGGGCTTGTGGGATATCCTGCGAAGACGCTATGAGCAAACAGGCAGATTCTAAAGCATTTTCCACAGCCAGCATTGTGTCTGCCTGTCTCAGCTCAGGTCACGAGTGTTCACCCTGTAATTTTATACATTCACAAATAGTGTTTGGTCCTCGCTCACATTTATTCCATCTTAAGATAAATTCCTATTCTGATTGAAGGAGGCGGTGAGTGAAAGGAGTTATATGGATGTATGCCCAGCCTTTCTGGGAGGTGATGAACTTTAGAGTCTGATACTATGAATTCTTTCTACTCAGATGTGTAACTTTGATTTCTTTTTCCTGTTACCAAGGAACCTGACAGATGTGGTCAGAGTTGCTGCTATACTTACCCGCATCTCTCCATATGTTTCTAGAACCTGATTCTTTAGCTTAAGACGTTCTTCCTGATCAATGTCTCTGATGCTAAGGATTCGGGACCTATACTGCCGGAACTGGTGGATTTCTTCTGCCTTCTGCATTGCTTGATGCTTGTTCAGTTCCTCTGTTTGCAGCACAGCCTCATCACTTGTTTTCCTTGATATCAAATGTCAGATGAAATAAGAGCATCATTTTTGAGAGTTTGAAAGTAAATAATACTTCAGAGTGCAAATTAATTTAGAATTGTGTTAACAGTGAGCTGGGCTGATTCAAACAAAACATGAGAGTTAGTGGAATAAAAGATTAATTTTTAAAAATTGGGTTAGGTACGGTGTATTGACTCATTGATATTTCAGAGAATATGATGGGAAGTGTCAGACAAATCATCAGATAAGGTGACTATGAAACTGGTTCCAAAACTATGAGAATTGTGTGGGCTTTACATCTAAATTTATCAATTTCACAAGAGTGATGACATTCTCAAACACAAACATGCGCAACAGGCTCTATTAATCCTATTATTAAGTTCTGAAGAAAATGTAACTTCATTAAATAATAGTCATGGGTACTATGAGAACTTTATGTAGGTTCAGATTAATTTTTTACAAAAGTCACTTAAATGAGTTGATAATCAGTGTAATAAAATATTTGAGAAATATAAGATGAATAATCTTGTAGCTTTAAAGACAAACAAAATGAAGACATATTAAGCATTTAATTTCAACTTTTCAGTTACTTAGCAATTACCAATTGGGGCTATATCTAACATTTTATGAACACACTTGTCTGCATTAATCATTTTTGCTAAAAACTCACCGTACATAATGACTGAAGTCCACAAATTCTAGTGCTTTTCGAATGAGTTGTGGAGATGTTTCCAGAACTGTCTGAGATCGTGGACGGGATACTGTTGGAAAGCAAACACAGGCTTCCAGAAGTAAATAGCTAAATAGCTATTATATTTCCTTCTGGTTGAAAACAATGCTTTCTGCTAAGAAACAACCCTGTACTTTTGTTATTATTTTTTGAAAAACATTATGAATTTTATTTCATATTTATCCTTTTGTGTAAATTTGTCTATAGCTAAGTAAAAGATGTAAAAATATGAATATGCAACATCAGAATAGTAACAAATTCTTTCCTATTTGCAGTTAAATGAGAAAGGAAAATAGCCTCTTATTTAAATTACAAACTTTCATTGTAAGCAAATTAAATGATTCAAAATTGAAAGAGCTTGAAAAATGTCTGAAAATCATGCTGAGCACTATGGGAGTTGGAATTTAAATGTACGTAAGACGCGTTATTACACCTTCCTCTGGATTGAACAATATATAAAATGAATACACTGAAGATCAAAGGACCAACTTTTACTCCATGCACCCACAGGGAGCCACATGAGCAGATTTAATAAAGAATTTTAACCTTTGGATGATAATGACCTTTTGACTTTTCCAGACCACTATGTCTTTAAAATAAAAAGAAAGCATCATTTTCAAGCAAAAAAACCAAAAAAACCTACCTCATCTGAAGGATGCATGCAATACTTTTAAAATAAATCTAGTAGGTTCTTGGATCACCATAAAAACCCAGTTTTAAGACATTTGCATAATTCAGACCGGTTCCTGTCCTTCTATAGTCAGAGTGTCCCTTCCCCCAGAAGCTCCGGCATGCGAGCCCTTAGTCTACATTGGTCAACCTAGGTTTGTTTCCTAAACATCTCCTATAAGCAGGAATGAGTTGGGTCACGAGGTAAAATAATGGCAGTTAACCTCTTAAGGGATTTTCAAACCACAGTAAGTTTTTCTTTCTTTCTTTCTTTCTTTCTTTCTTTCTTTCTTTCTTTCTTTCTTTCTTTCTTTTGATGTGCTAGCATGCATACGGTGCATGCGCGGAGTCGGGGCGGGGAGCAGAGGATGGCTTTTGGGAGTCAGCTCTCACCTTCAACCTTGGTGAAGCGGGATTTTTCTTATTGCTGCTGCTGTACATCACACTACGGCCAGCTGGCCAGCGAACCTCCAACCCGTTCTATGCCCACCTCCCATCTCCAGCAGCACCAGGAGGACAGACGCATGACAACGCAACTGGCTTTAATGTGGAAGGCAGTGAACTCAGATGGTCAGGCTTACATGGCAAGCAGGTACTTTATCTCACTAACCCAACTCTAGCCCTCTACCCAAAGTGACTGTGATTAAGATCGTGATAAAAGTTGTAATTACAAAGAAGAAAATCTTTCCAATTCATTCTCTATGTTTTCAATTCTTATTTCTAAGAGTAGTTTTGGAATCACAGCGTTATTGGAGTTACTCAGTTTAACCCTTCTCCAATGCATGCACAACTTCCCCCATTGTTGATATTTCCCAAGGGCCACCATCTCCCAAACACCATTGTTTACTTTAGTGTTTACTCTAGGTCGGGAATATTGTATGGGTTTGGATAACTATATGGAGCCGTGGATTGAGATATCATTGAGAGAACATTCTCTGACCCAGAAAGGCTCCAGGCACGGCTGCTTTTTCTCTCATTCACCGCCACTCAACTACTGATCCTACTGATGGCTTTCCAGAAAGTAATGGTGTTGTCATTGCAAAGTATGTCGTCTTCCCTGATTGCCTCCTTTGCTTGCCTTTTCTTACTTCATGGGGCATTTCTCAAGTAAGACATAGGTCATATGGATACCAATTCTAGTATTACTGAACAGAAAAAAAAAAGTCAAGAAATATCTTTAAGGTCTGGAATAAGACAAGGATGCTTACATTCATCACTTTCATTCAACATAGTCTGCAAGGGCTTACCAGAACAACTGGGCAAGAGGAAGAATAACAAATCTTACCAATATTAGAAAAAAATGTTTACAGACAAAATATACCTATACAGAATTTCTAGAGCTAGTGAATTAGGCCACCAGGCATTCATCCTCATGCATGGATCAGTGAAACCCTGTATGGGTTGCTTAGTTATCACAGGACCAAGTTTCTGATTGACAGACTGACTTTGGCCCAGCCTCCCTGAGTTCTTGCCCTTTATTCTGTTTATGTGGCATATCCAATTTAATGATCTTTTGAATTATATTTACATCTTTGGTGTGAATCCAACTTGATCATAGTGAATAATATTTTTAATGTGTTGTTGTATTTGCTTTGTCAGGGCTTTTACAGATTTGTTTTATTTTAAATTGTGTGGTGCGTGTGTGTGTGGGGGGGGGAGCATACAGAAACTTCTTCAACAGGCGGCTTCCACTATGGCTGTCCACCTTACCTTTGGAGACATGGTCACTTGCTAAGTCCAGAGCTCATTGTTTCAGTAGACTCACTGGTCAGTGAACTCAGGGATCCACATGTTTCCAAGTTGCCATGCACGTGAGGGGCAGACCTGAACTCGGGTCCTTCTGCTCCATAGCAAGTACTTAGCTACTGAGCTGTCTCCCAGCCCAGGCCCTCATCATCTCTGTAAGTTGCGTGTCCAGAAACTTGCCTATCTATTTTAGGTCACTGCTGGCAAACAGTTGTTCATAATAATCGCTAACACCATTTTTGTATTTCTCTGCTGTAATTTTAATGTCTTTCTTTCCACATCCTATTTTTGCTTATTTGAGTCCTCCCCCTCCTTTTTAAAGTCAAGTGTAGGTATTCATTCATATTTTGATTTTCAGTCTCTAATTCATTTATTTCTGCTCTGGTTTTTACTTCTTTCCTTCTAAATTTGAGCTGGCTTTGTTCTCAGTACTTCAGCTCCATGAGCTGTAGCGATTGTACTTTTTTGAAGGTGGCGTTCATTCTTAAAGACTCCCCTCTTAGCCTTGGCCATGTTTGATGGTTTCACTATGTTATGCTACCATTTTCATTTCTTTGAGAATGGTTTTTATAATAAACATTTGCATTTCCCACTATTTGGATCACATTGGTATTTGTGAAAGCAAGAGATAATACATTTTTCTTATACAGCTCCTTTTCCTCAGCCACCATTTATACTATTATTGGCACCTTGCTTTTGTGTCAGAAGCCAACCAGTACAATTTTACAATTACTTTCAAATCAATTAAAAATTTGGAAATAGGAATCTGATTTCTTCAAACATATACCTACATAATGAGCTTTTCTTGTGGATCTGAATTACTTTCTGGGGTCATTTTATCTTAATCCAGACACTTATTTTAAACCATCTGTTCTAGACTCACATCTATTGGTGTTTGTCTTCAGGAAGATGTACCTGTTTTTCCTTAATCACTTCTTCTTTTTTTAAGTGTGTTTTTTTTTTCAGTGCTTTAAATTGAACTTGGAACTTCGCATGTGCTAGGCAAGAGTTCTACCACTAAACTATAACTGTACTCCCATTTTGACTTGTTTTTAACAATGGTTTTTACTGGATAAAGAATTCTTAGTCGATAGTATTTTTTCTAATTCCAGCATTTACTATAGGTCTTGCTACGATGCGAGAACTCTAGATTAATATCCCGGGGAGCCGTGCTATGATGCCAGCTGTGACAGATGCACTTGTTTTCTATTTTGTGTGTTATAATCTGTGTATACTGCTGTTTCAAAGTCAAGTGTCCATCTTACCTTACCAGCCAGATCAGAACTCACCAACAGTCTCCTTAGGTGGTGCGCTCTGCTCTTTCTCTTCCTTCCCTGTTACAGATGTTTTGCTATCACTGCCTGTAGACTTTGACAGATCCTTGATGTTCTTGGACAGCTGCCACTTCTTCCAAAGCAAACTTCCTCCTGAAGGTGTTGTAGATGGTGGCACTTCTTTGATGTCTTCTTTCTTCAACAGCGCACTTCCTGCTGCATGTGGTGGCACTTCTTTGGTATCTGCGTCTTTCCCAGCTCCTCCTGCTACTTCTCCTATAGCATAATGTATACGTTCCTGAAAAAGAATAACTTGCACTCCGCGAAGTCACTTGCAAAACAAATCTAACAAGGCTTGTTTCTAGGAGCTCAGATTTGGGGGACACAATTTCATAGCTTTGCAGTGTCTAACCTGCAGCATCAGGATGTCAAAGCATGATATGACTAGTATAGGCATGAGTGTATGGTGAGCCTGGCAACCTCTTGGAATATGAAAGCCACATACAATCAGAAGCTTTTAGAAACTGGGACAATATTGACAGAAGTGAGGTTTTAAGTATTAGAACCACTGTACATAGGCAAGGCACTTTGGGAAGGGACTAGTAAGACTTGGCATTACATTTTCTTAAAATAAAATTGAAGGGGGTTCTTACTTGTGAAGATCCTAAAGCTAGGAGGATTTTCCTTAGTAGTGATTCTAAGAGTGACTTCTAGGCCATGAAGAAACCGTAATAACCAACCCTAAATTTCATGCTAACCATGCACTCTTCTCCTATTTATTCATCCATTGTAGGTGATTTACTTTGCATTATATTCTAATTTGAATGAAATGCAGCATTTGGGATGTGATTTGCTTCTGCCTCTATATAAGTTTAGAGCAGTGGTACTTGGATATAGTTGGGCATGTATGAGAAGACAAATGGTTCAAAGGAGGGCCAGGTCTGCATGCTTGCAGGGTCTCTTGTTTCTCATGAATGTAGAAATATTATTGAGATTTTCTCTACCTTGGAGATCAAGAAGTACATCAATTAGTTGGTGTATAAATGCCAAATAAAATATAGTTTGTCTTCTGTATCACTGGGCTTTGTATCCATGGATTTAGTCAACTAACCACTAATCAAGAATTTGTTAAGGCAGGGCTGGAGAAATGGCTCAGAGTTTAAGAGCACTAGGTGCTTTTCTAGAAGTCCCATATTTGAATTCCAGCACCCATATGGCAACTGGCTATAGCTCTAGTTTCAGGAGATCTGATGATGTCTTCTGGCCTCCTTGAACACCAGACACACTTGTGGTATGTAAACATACATGCAGGAAAAAACACACATACGTAACATAAAAAACATAAAAATTAATGAATTAATACAGCATTTTAAACATATATGGTTAAAGGATGACAGATGCCCACGAGGTTAAAGTAATGCTTGCTATGTAAGTCTAGTGATCTGAGTTCAACTCCTGGGGTCCATGTAGAGGAGAAAACTGACTAGCAAAATTGTCCGCCCTCTATATATGTAGTGTGGCGACCATCCTTACAGCATGCACATGCACAAACACATAGCATAATAAGTACTAAACAATTTGAAATATGTAGTTGAAAAACGTTATTTTGTTATCTACTGCGTAGTTGGTTCTATGTTAGTTTTACTGGTGATGAACATACACATATACAAAAATATATATACACATTGTTTGCCTTTATATTTTCTAAATGATATAGCATAACAACTACTTATAAGCACTTAGATTGGATTATGATTATAAGAATTATGATAATTTAAAGCATGCAGGAAAATGTGCATAGATTAAATGCAAAGACATCTCCATGTCCTAGAAGGGTCTAGAATGCCTGTGCATTTTAATAGACATTGTAGGTCTTGGGAGTGATAACCTTTGGACACTAGGGTCAACTGTAATTTAAGAAATGCAAGTTTCCAAGCCATGACAAACGTTCCATATAAGTAGTTATCTTCATTATGACTATCTTATTATTTTTTTTATTCTTCTTAAGAAGGTGCCAGATTTATGGCAGTAATAGGACTGCCTCCAATTCCACATGACTACCATCACATTGAGTAACCACCTCATTTCCTCTCTGCTTCCATCTTTTCCTTATCTTTTTTTTTCCTTTTCAAGACAGACTCTCCTGTAGCCCAGGCTGGCCCTGAATCCACTCTATAGCTGAGGGTAAGCATGAACTTCTGAGCCTCCTGCCTTTACCTCCCAAATGCTGGGATTTCAGGTGAGTGCCACCGTACCATATCCTTCAACTTTGCTTAAGTAGGGAAAATCACCTCCGCTCATGTGTGGAGAATGGGCATGTGAGTCTTAGAAGAGAAAGTACAAGAGGTTTGATAATCAGAAGGCTGTTAGTGTCCTGATGTGAAGCCCCATGGCCTTTCACCATCCTGAGTACCAGAAACTCTGAAAGAATTCCTTGTCACTAAGGAGACCCTGCCAAATGCCTGGAAAGTTGGGTGGCCTCCACTGACCTTCATCTGTGGTTTTAATTTGAGTCTGGCTTGCAGACAAAGTTTCTTGGCCGGGGACATCAGATGGTTTCTTGATGAACCGGTTGAGGTACTTCAAACGGGCCTGTGCAGCCTGGAAGACAGACATCATTCAGCCTGTGTGCTCATTGAAAAGCAGCAAGCAGAGTGGACGGAAGCAAGCTGATGTGCTCAGAGAATACAGAAGATTAAGGAGGAAACCCAAATAAGGTAGTTTAGACCAGGCCCACTCCTCACTAACTCGACTAAAATCCAGAGCCCTCTGTGATTTCATCAGTCTGTAGATTACGACAGAGAACAAGGAAGAGAAAGAGCGTGACCCACCATCCTAAGCTAATATACAAAGAATGTTATCTTAAATCCAGTTGTTTAAGAATAATTTTTTATCTGCCTCGTTTACCGTGAATTAGGAAAAGGAACACTGCAGGTAAAATAACTGGTTCACTATAACATGGTGGTTCTCAACCTATGGGTCACTACCCCTTTGACAAACTCTATCTCCAATAAAATTGCATTATGGTTAATAATAGTAAAAAAATTACAGTTATGGAAGTAGCAAAGAAAATAATTTTATGATTGGGGGCCACCACAATGTAAAGGAGCCTTACTAAGGGGTCACAGCACTAGGAAGGTTGAGAACCACTGCATAAGAGAAAGGTGACACAGGCACTGAAATTCCACCAGAGGGCAGCACATACTTTTTATTCTAAAGCTGATCCTCGTAGGAAAACACTTGAGGCTTTTCAGGGCACCTGTGGACCCAGCCCTGCTCGGCTATGTAAAAACGAGGGGGTGGAGGAGGAGCCCCATAGTTTGGCACACCTCATGTCACAATTCAGCTAGTATCTGATCCAATTCCAAATCCCACACCTAAGAGAAATCCCGTGTGGCTGAGACAGCGCTCATGTCTCAGACCACATCTACTCAGGAAGAATAAGAACGGCCTTTCCGGCACGTGACCTTGATAGCCCTCCCTGGTTCAGCGGCCTCCCAAGCTTGCTTCAAGGCTCGTATTTCATCCAACCGATCCGTGTCCTTTTTCACATCCACATAGTCTGAGTCACTGTGTTCAGAAACCAGCCTCAAAACCCAGTAGGGCTTGTTTGGATCTTCTTGCTGAGAGTGAGCAGTGGGTATTGGCTAGGGGGAGAAAAAAAAGTTTTATAAAAGGAATGCTTTTCTCTCCTAGGAGGGTTCTAGGATTCACTGCCTAAAATGCGATTTCACTGTTAGCTACTTACCGTAGAGACATCAAACCATAATTTGCACAAGACTTATGTAAGAGTGCCCAGTGCTCATTTGCACAGCAGCCTTAGCAAATAAAGGAAACAGCATGAAGGTTTATCAGCTGGTGAGTGACCACCTTACAGCTGTTCCTATGCTGTCTGCTGAGCACTGAACAAAAAATCAAGACTGTCGTACACCACCACGTGGAAGAATCCTACAGGCATACATTTTAGTACAATGAATAACACCAAGCAGTTCCGCTTGGGTGAGGCACTTGCTTGACTTCTGTGACAGGCAGAAGTAGCATGGTGACTGAAAGCAAGTGGCGAGTTCTCTCTGGCGCTCTGGTACAGGTGTGACAAAATGGGCCCCAATAGCTTCTGAACATAGTATACAACTTTTACCTTCAGTTACACGGTGTATATACTTGAAGAAGCCAATGGATTGTATAATTATGACTTGTGCCTTCGGAATTGAGGTGATGTCTCAGCAGATAAACCGTGCTTGCTTCGAAAGGGTGAGGAGTGGCATTCAGGAGCTCAGTGCTGACTGTTCACAGCAACCCACTTGGAATTCCAGTGCTCAGAGGTAAAGATAGTATCCCCAGAGCAAACTGGCTAGCTAGGGCAGCCATGTCGATGAATTACCAATCCTTGCCTCAATGAACATAGTGGAAAGGGATCGAGGGAGACTCCCAACATTAATCCTGAGCTTCCACAGGCACATGAACACATATGTATCTACACACACACACATTCATACGTATCATATGCGCATGAAAGAAAGACAAGCATTTATGCGCATCACTTTATGCAATCTTAACTTCAAATTATACACAGTAAAGTCTAAATTAGGCTGATGGGTGTTGTAGTTTGGTTTTTTTCCTCCTGTTGATATGGAAAAATGCTATGACTGATGACTGAAAGCACCTTGGAAGAGAAAGGGTTTATTTGGGATTAGATTTTGAGGTCCATTACTGAAAGGAAGTCAGGAAGTAGCTCAAGCATAAACTGAAGCAAAAACCACAGAAGAAGGCTGCCTACTGGCTCGTGCTCAGCTCGTTGTCATATATAACCAAGCCTCACTTGCCTAGGGATGGTGCTAACTACAGGGGGCTGGACCCTGCATCAAACATTGAAGAAGACGATTCCTCACAGACATGGCAAACAGTCAATCTGATATAGGCGATTATTCAACTGACTTTCCACGTGACTCTAGGCTATGTTGGCTTAGACATAAAATCTAGCCAGTCAAGCATGCTTGCGCTGCCAAACCTGCGGCTCTGAGTTCCAACCCCAGGGCAAATGTGGTAGAAAGAGAGAACTGGCTCCCACATTTTGTCCTCTGGCCTCCACATGTGCACCCTGGTACCTATGAGTATGTGAACGCGTGCGCGCGCACACACACACACACACACACACACGCACACACACTGTTTAAAAAATTTTAAATAAAATTTAAATTATACTTATGGTGACTCATGGTGTCTTCAAAAATTGTAAAGAAGACACTTGATCATTTCTGCCCCTGAGTGCATTCGCTACAGATTCACTCTAGAAGTGAGCGCTACTTCAATGACTATAGAAACAATTGCATGGGTTGGAGGGAGCAGAAATGGGTTTTGACTTTTACATATGAGAAGTTCATTCCTGAACAATCAGAGAGGGAGAGAGACCCTTGTTCTTTGCCAAATTCTCTCCAAGAGTTTTTATTTAATAAGCTGGCATGTATGGTGTCCTGTTGATATGATACGTTCCATGACCAAAAGCAACTTGGAAATAAAAAAGGATTTTTATAGTTAACTTTGAGTCAACAGGCTCTGGAAGTGGAATCTTCCAGGACCCCAGCAGGCAAGTTAAAGGTTAAAACTGGTGTGCTTGCAGAATGCAGTGAAGAAGAGTAATAATGTAACCATCTGAAATAATGTAACTGAGGAAGAGAAGGTTGCAACCATTAAATAAGTTTTCACTGAAATTTGGTTTCATTATTACCGAGAAGACCTTGCTTCCTACATGATTTTCTTAGTATTTTAATGAGAACTAAGTCTCAGATGGAAAGTTCTCTCTTACTTTTGAAGCCTAGCGTTTTAGCTTTACTCTTTAAAATGGCTTCAAAAGTGAGGCGATAGAACTTTCCCAGTGTCGAACTTTGACAGATAGAGAACTGTTAAGATGCTGAGAGACGAATCTGTGGATCCAGCCAAACTTGGGTTCTTCAACAACACAGCTAAGAAATAGGATCTTTCAAATGCTAGTGATCTCTCATTTCTGGAGTCTAGGATGGTGAGTTCTCATTTCTTCCTATTGCTGCCTCCCTCTCTGTCCTGAGGGACAGCAAGTGCTACCAGGGTCTGTTCAGTAAGGGAATCGCACCGGACCCACCTGAGGTTCAAAGCGAGGTGTTTGCTTTTCCTTGGCCAACTTCTCTTTCTCCGCAGCCTTATCTTTGCCTTTCCGCGTTGTTTTGGAAGTCCCTACAGATTTCTGCCCTTCACTGACAGCATGGGAATCTGGGCTTCCTATGGTAGTTAGTTCTTCGTGCTTCTCCACATGAGCTAAAGAGACACGGAAATGGAAAGCAGTGAAAGCCAAAATGATGACAAGGCCATTTCCTGTAGGGACGTGGCAAGCATGTTTCATCTAGAGGTTGGATTGCTTCCCTTGTAAGCAAATGAACAAATGCTTCCTAAGAGCCAGTCAAAATTTTTTTAATAAAATTAAGATATAATTCATATAGCATAACTCAACATTGGTATATATAGTGTATTTATATAAAAGTTATAAAGAAGATTATGCCACTATCAGACACTAGCCACTGTGTTTGTCTTTTATTTCATATGCTGCATATACACAATTCATTCATCTATGCTCTAACCTTGACTATTATTTGCTCTAATCTTTCCTATTATTTCCTTCCTTTTGTGTGTGTCTGAGTATGCGCGTGTGTGTGTGACACATTTGCATATATGTGCCCCAGACACAGAAGGCACACGATTTTCTAGAGATGGAGTTACAGGCAGTTGTGGGTGGCCATATAGGTGCTGGAAACTGAATCTTGGTTCTCTGTAAGGGCACTAAGTGTTCTTAGCCCCCGAGCCATCTCTCTAGACCCCATCCTTCAGCTGCTGTTTTTAATGCAGGCAATGATATTGAGATAATGTTGCTTTCTGCACATCTATGAGATCTCCACATTTGTCTCATTGGTTTCTAGTTTTCCTCAGTTGTGATCAGAGAACATAGCTGCATTATTTCCATCCCTCCCCATCTGTTTAGTCTCAGTTTAGACTGTTTAGACTCGCGGCACCGCTTTATCTGTTGACATCCTCCAGATGTTCTATTGGTCATGAGAAGAACATGTGTTCTGGTGCTGCTGAGTGGAGAATTCTGTTTGTAGGAAAGGTTTGTTTGCTGTATTATTCAAGCATTTTATAATCCTACTAATTTTCTGTTTAAATTTCTTTCCACCACTTAAAGTGGAGTATTTGCATTTCCAACTAGCTGTAGAATTAGCAATTTCTTCTTCAATACTAGTTTTGCCTCATGCATTTTATCAGCATTGATGTTAGGTTCATATATTTATAATGGTTTTATTTTATTAATATGTGATCTCTTTAGCATTATAAAATAACTAACATAACTATTTGGATTCATTTGATTACTATTTGTAATGTGTGTTCCATTCTTCTGTCTTAAAACTGTTTGTATATTTTAAATCAAAAGATGCCCTCTTTTATAAATGTATAGAGTTGGATCATGTTTTATAGTAAAGCACATTTAATTTACATTAAATATAATTACCTAAAAGGGAGGATTTATGTCTGCTATTTTGAAATTTATTTTACTACATATTTAGTATCTTTTTCAGTTCTCTAGTCTTGTTAGTACATTGCTTTGTTTCAAAACCACACTTAACATCTGCAGCATTTGTCTCAGGTTTTTGCTTGTTTTCTACTTATTATCATTTTATTTGTGGTGTTTTTGGGTAAGATTATAATTAAAAATCTTTATACAATCAAGTTTGGAGTGATACCAATTTAATCTCAATAAAATACAAAGACTTTTGCTCTTATATATTTCTTCTTGATGCTGATAAAAATGTAAAAATTGCCCATATTCATGCTATGCCCTTTAAATCTGGTTGATTAATTCATATGATGAAGCCCTTATCAGGTTGCTTAACTTAGTGTGCAAGACTTGCCCTAAGTCTGCATGTGTTGGAAGCATGTTCTTGAATAAGCTGTGAGCTGGAAACCATCCCACTGACTCAACGTTATAAAATGTGTGACCTCGTGGGTGTGTGCCTCTAATTAGGAAGCCCTGGAGGACATCAACCTGTGCATCAATGTAGGAAAGAAGTGCTGGGGGACTACCTGTTGACAAGCTGGTCCTGTTCAGCTTCAGGCAGCAGAGTTTAGTTACAGTGCGCCTCCCCATCTCAGGAGCTCTTCTTGGGTAATGTGGCCCCTGTTACTTGCTATGCATTTGGGATTGATTTGAGCAATAGTAGCATGACTATCTTCATTATATCATTATACAAGACAGACGTAACAAATGATTATAATATGAAAACAAGTCTTAAGAGATTTAGATAACTCATGGAACAGCCCACACAGACAAACAGAGGGTTTGGGTCTTATTCTTTACTTTACTGTAATTCTAAGCTTCCAGCGTTATAATTTAACATTTATTAACACTATGATTTATCCCTAGAGAACAGGAAGGAAGGTTCAGAGGGATGAAGGGACGGAGGGAGGCAAAAGCTTTGCTGAACACAGTAGCATACACAGTATTGTACTGTTTCTCTATTATTTTTACTTATACATGCAATTGTGAATATTTAATTCACATATAGATCCTTATCATAACATATTTTTGAGACAGTTCTTCACTATGCAACCCTAGATACCTATAGTTATGGAAACTATATTGGCCTTGAACTCACCGAGATCCACCTGCCTCTGCCTCCTGGGCGCTGAAATTAAAGATGTATGTCTTAATTTCAAAGTATATCCTTATTATTACTCTTTCCTAGCAACAATGGGTAATAGAATTTTATAAGCATTAAATTTGTCTGTATATTTCTTGAAACGGTCACAAGTATAATTGGTGCATAAGTTTTGTTGAGTAGACAAAACATGACCTTATAAACATGCAAGGTTATAATGATGAAATATTTTTATTTCTCATAAATTATATAATGAAAATATTGAAACATAATCAATATAACAAAAATATGAGAGACTATACACTGTGAGCGATAACATTTTATAATTCTGTGATCAGCATGTAAGATATAAATGACATGAGTAATATTTAAAGTGTGCAGCTGGAGAGATGTCTTAGTATTAATATTAAGAACATTGGTTGCTGTTGCAGAACAGGGTTCTGTTGCCAGCACCTACATGGAGGCTCACAGACATCTGTAACTCCAGTTTTAGGAGATCTAATACCCTCTTTAGACCTCCACAGGCATTGGGCAAGCACATGGTGTCCTTATATAAATGCAGGCAAAACACACTTACATATAAAATAAAATAAATATTTTAAAATTATTTAGGGTAACATACCTTTGGTATCAAATTTCTCTAAGTCTTTTAGTGCTTGAACAAACACCTGCTGCGTTTCTGTCAGAGGCCAGCTGTTAAACATCACCAAGCACTGTATGATGTACTTGTAGCACTGTGAAAGGGAGGGCAATGAGTCAGGACAACCAAAAAAACCCACACAGTACGCGCACTGAAAGACAGATTAGGTCAAGCTTATAATGTATCATTTTATAAGTCATACAATCATAGGTTAACTAAATGATACACGTTTGCCACCACTTTCTGTTGTGATTTGAGTAAGAATGGTCCCCATAGGCTCATATGTGTGAATGCTTGGGGCCAAGCTGGTAGAATTGTTTTGGAAAGGATTAGGAAGTGCGGCTTGCTAGAGGAGGTGTGTCCTTGAGGGTGGGTTTTGAGCTTTCAAAAGCCCATGCCAGGCCCAGTCTCTCTGCCTCCAAGTTGCAGATGTTAGTTCTTACATCCCTCCAGTGCCATGCCTGCCTTCGGCCATGCTCCCCACCATGATGGTCATAGTCTCACACTCTGAATGTGTAAGTGAGCCCCCAGTTAAATGCTTCCTTTTATAGATAGCCTTGGTCATGGTGTCTCTTCAGAGCAACAATACAGTAACAAAGACAACCTCTAACACACAGTGAAAATGCATTTAACATTCCACCCCGGCCACTGCCTCTGTCATCCACATTTCTAATTGTTAAGCAGTGCGATAACATAAAGTAAAATCTCATCTCTGTGACATTTCCATGCTTTCTTCTATTATTGCAGAGCCTGAAAGGATCTCTCCAGCGAGGTTGGCTTCTAGGGCTCTCTTTGCTTTGTACTCAAGTTATAAAGCCAGTGTCCTGCATCATCTGTTATTATATTTATGGATTAAATTTTCCTACTTAAATCTTCAGTGTATCTGGAATCCACCTTTATTTATAGCGTTAGCTGTGGTGAAGGAGAAGCAAGTTCCCTAGCCTCTAATAGGTTACCTTTTCTCCTTTAACTAACGGTTTCACCTCTTTTTTTTAAATCAATGTCTCTTTTTATGCTGGCTAGTTTTATGTTAGTTGTGAAGAGCTCTAGCAGGCCTGAGCATGACAAACAGGGCACCGAAAGGTTTTGCCTTTTAACCCTTCTCCCCCATGCTGAATTGTTAGATTATATTCCTAAAGCTAGACGCCAAGGTCTCTTCCCTTATTTGGCCACTGACTTATTCCTGAGACTGAACAGCCAGACACGACTCTCAAAACACCAAGTTCCAGCAATCCAAATTCATTATTTTGACTAACTTAATTAAAATACCAATCAAAACTTATCAACACATCCTAACTTTTAAACTATTTATTATTAATAATGTATTTGCTATTACATTATGCTAATACTACATATTTATGTCTATATCTAAAAGCATTGACTTTTATTGAAGCACTCATTAATTTTTTATTACAAAATATTTATCTTTTTGCAAATAACTACTTTAGTTTTATACATGTGTGCAAATGAGTGCAGGTAGCCTACAGGGCAAGAGAGGATTCAGTCTCTGAAGCTGGGCTTCTGCATGGGTGCTGGAAACCAAACTTGTGTCCTTTGCCAGAGCAACAAGCATTCTAAACCACAAACTATCTCTCCAGCCCCAAACACATCTTTTAAAATATTCTCAGTGAAGTGGGGAGAGGGCTGAGTAAGTAAGGTACTTCTGAAAGTGCACAGACCTGAGTTCCAATTTCAAGAATGCTGCTAAAGCTGGGTGTGGTGGCTGTGCTGTAACCCTAGTGCTCCTATGGCAAGGAGCCTGAGGCAGAAGACTGCCTAGATGTCTGGGCTAGCTAACACAAGCATGAGCAGTAGTAAACAACAAAGAGACCCTGCTACACATAAGTTAGAAGGCAGGGACCCAACCAGAGTTTGTCCTCTGGCTTTCTGTGGCGTGCTTTGACACATGAGTATGGGGATACTCACACACGTGGTGCTCAGAGGCACATGCATAGAAGTAGCAAAATATCCTGGGTATACCAAGACAATGAGACCTCTCAAATCCCCAGATATGATTCTAATTTTGCTCCTCAGCTGCACTGTTTTCCAGGAGGCCTGCATCGAATGTTTCAATTGGATCACTGACTGACTCACCTTCTTCCTAACAGCCTTTCATTCTCTTCTCAGCTGAGCAGTCGGGTGTCCATAATAATTAAGACCCCAACCACTTGATTCATTCTTCTTTTTAGTTGGCCATCTGCCCGTAATGATGTCTATGTCGTATGACCTTGGACATCATTCCTGTTTATATTTTGTGCTAGATTAGTCCCTGGTTATTTTTGCATATATTTGGTCACTCCATGTAACTGTGCATGTGTATCAGGTTTTCTCACTCTGTGTGCCTGTGCACATGTGGATCAGGTGCAGGTGATTTGGTCATACTGTGTGCCTGTGCAGGTGTGTCAGGTACACTTGTCTGTGATTTGGTCATATGTGTGCCTGTGTAGATCAGGTGCACATGTGCACAGGCACACAGTATGACCAAATTACAGACAACTGTGGTTTGCTCACTCTGTGTGCCTATGCACCTGTGTGTTAGGCACACTTGGTCTCCGCATGTGCACGTGGAGGCCAGAGTCAGTTCTGAGTTCCTTTCGCAGTCACTCTCTGCTTTATTTTTTTAAGACAGTCTCGCACTGAATGCAGAACTTTGCATTTGTCTAGGCTAACTGGTCTAGGATCTGCTTGACTCAGTGTCCCAGCCTGGAGTCACATATGTAGATTTTACCCACTGAACCATCTTCCTAGCCTTAAATAATTCTTTTTTTTTCCAGTTAATATACCTGTTGTGGTGTGCTAGAATTTTCTTCTATAGTAGGCACATTCATAACTTCTTCTTCCAGCAGGGGCAGACCTACCTCTACCGCCACACCTCCAGGTCTGCCCTTAAAGGATTTCTGGCTTGTTTGCCCAGTTTTTTTCTTTGTCATTACTTCTGGTTCTTTTTTAGGTGAAGTATGAGATAAGAGAATTTGCTTGCTAGCTAAAAAGGAGAAACATTATGTTAGTATATTTGATAGACATTGGTATTACTCACTAAATGAGCTACATATACACTTACAGAATACAGCGTACGTTAAAGGACCTGCTTATTTTAAGAAGGAAAAAACCCACTGCATCCTTTCAAATTTTCTGGTCTTAGAGATTTTACTAAAAATGTCAATGTGACATGTGCTCAACTATATTCATAGCAGAATTGTTTGTCATAGCCAGAACCTGGAAACAACCTAAATGCTCCTTGACTAAAGAATGGATAGGAAAATGTGGTACATTTACACAATGGAGTACTATATAGCAGAAAAAATAACGACATCTTGAAATTTGTAGGCAAATGGATGGAGCTAGAAAACATCATTTTGAGTGAGGTAACCCAGACCCAGGGAGACAATTATCACATGTACTCACTCATAAGTGGTTTTTAAATATAAAGTAAAGAAAACCAGCCTGCAAATCACAATCCCAAAGAACCTAGACAACAATGAGAACCCTAAGAGACATATATGGATCTAATCTACATGGGAAATAGAAAAAGACAAGATCTCCTGAGTAAATTGGGAGCATGGGGACCATGGGGAGGGTTGAAGGGAAGGGGAAAGGCAGAGAGGGGAGCAGGAAAAAATGTAGAGCTCAATAAAAATCTATTTAAAATAAAAAAGAATGTCCATGTGGGGCTGGAGAGATGACGCATCAGCTAAGACTGTATGCTGCTCCTGAGAAGGATCCTGGTTTAGTTCTGAGCATCCACCTCGTACCTGAAAAACACCAGTGGCTCCACTTCCAGGAGATCCAAGTCTTTTTTCTGGCCTCTATGGGACCAGGCATGTGCATGGGCCATTCATACACATAGGTGAACACTCATATACATACATACATCTCATGTATAAGAAATTTTAGCTAAGAAGTCTTTAAGGGAAAGTCATATCCAATCTACTGGTTTTGGGAGCCTAATTAAACACATAATTACAACAGCATCACTGGGGTCAAGTACAGTGTTAAGTTTCATTTTCCATTGAAAATTAAGCCTTGGTCATCCTGCAGGGGCTATACTGCCCGATACCTCCTCTCTCTTCCTATCCCATCCAGCTTACATCCAGATCCCCCCATCCCCTGTCTCCCTCCATCCCTCCCCTCTTTGGTGGCATAGCACCTCCCAGCTCAGCCTGCTTGGGCGCTGGGACCGAACCCAAATCTGGAGGGCAAAGGGGAGGGCAGTAGTTCCTCTGTTTCCATAGCCTGCCTGCAGCAAGCAAGGTGGGCCCTTTGTTTGCGAGCTACCCAAGCAGCACAGAAATCCAATCTGGACACCAGGAGAAACATCACTGGGGAGTGACATCACTGGGAAGGTACATCAGTGGGCAAGAAGACATGATCCTGTAAAAGAAGATTCATAGGGGAGCAATTGGAGGAAAAGATGGGCAGGCGCCAAGGCAAGAATTCACCCAACAATCTGAAAAACAACATGAAGCCACCAGAACCCAGCGACCTCACAACAGGAGGACATGAACACCTTAATCAAGAAGAAGTAGAAAAAACTGACTTTATGAAAGTGATAGAGGCCCTTAAACAGCATATAAAAAAAATGCCCTTATAGAAATGGATGAGAAGTATAACAGAAAGTTTGAGGAATTGAGTAAATCAGTGAATGATACCCTAGAAAACCAAGGAAAAACAATCAAGCAGATAATGGAAACAGTTCATGACTTGAAAACTGAAATGGAGGCAAAGAAGAAAACACAAACAGAGGGCCGGCTGGACATGGAAAATCTAGGTAAACGAATAGAGACTACAGAAACAAGCATAACCAGTAGAATACAAGAGATAGAAGAAAGAATCTCAGATTCTGAAGATAACATAGAGAAAATAAACGCACTGATCAAAGAAAACAGCAAGTCCAACAAACTCTCATCACAAAACATTCAGGGAATATGGGACACAATAAAAAGACCAAACCTAAGAATAATTGGAGTAGAAGAAGGAGAAGAAGTGCGGCTCAACGGTCCAGAAAATATACTTAATAAAATTATAGAAGAAAACTTGCCCAAACTGAAGAAGGATGCACCTATGAAGGTTTAAGAAGCATACAGAACACTAAATAGGCTGGATCAAAAAAAAATCCCCTCGCCATATAATAATCAAAACACAAAATATACAGAATAAAGAAAGAATATTAAGAGCCGCAAAGGAAAAAGGCCAAGTTACTAATAAAGGTAAACCTATCAGACTTACACCTGACTTCTCTATGGAAACCATGAAAGCCAGAAGGTCCTGCATAGATGTACTGCAAAAACTAAGAGACAATGGATGCAAGCCCAGACTACTATACCCAGCCAAGCTTTCATTCACTATAAATGGAGAAAACAAAACTTTCCAGAATAAAAACAAATTTAAACAATACGTAGCCACAAATCCAGCCTTACAAAAAATAATAGAAGGAAAATCACTAACCAAGGAGTCCAACAATGACCACAATAATTCAGACATCTAGAGACCCTTCACCAGAGCAACTCAAAGAAGGGAAACACACAAACCCTACTACTAAAAAAGTGACCGGAGTTAACAACCACTGGTCATTAATATCACTTAATGTTAATGGGCTCAACTCACCTATAAAAAGGCACAGGCTAAGAGACTGGATACAAAAACAGGATCCAACATTCTGCTGTTTACAAGAAACACACCTCAACCACAAAGACAGGCACCTACTCAGAGTAAAGGGCTGGGAAAAGGCTTATCAAGCAAATGGACCTAAGAAATAAGCAGGTGTGGCCATACTAATTTCTAACAAAGTTGACTTCAAACTTAAATCAATCAGAAGAGATGGAGAGGGACATTTTATACTCATAACAGAAACAATTCATCAGGATGAAGTCTCAATCCTGAATATCTATGCCCCTAATATAAAAGCGCCCACATACGTAAAAGAAACATTACTAAAACTCAAGGCAGCCATCAAACCGCACACACTAATGGTAGGAGACTTCAACACTCCTCTCTCACCAATGGACAGGTCGATCAAACAGAAACCTAACAGAGAAATAGAATTAATGGAGGTAATGAAGCAAATGGACTTAACAGACACCTATAGATTATTCCACCCAAATAGGAAAGAATATACCTTCTTCTCTGCAGTTCATGGAACCTTCTCAAAAATTGACCACATACTCAGTAGCAAAACTAACTTACACAGTTACAAAAAAATATTACTAACCACCTGTGTCTTATCAGATCACCATGGATTAAAGTTAGAATTCAACAACAGTGCTACCCCCAGAAAGCCTACAAACTCATGGAAACTGAACAGTCAACTACTGAACCATACCTGGATTAAGGAAGAAATAAAGAAAAAAATTAAAGTCTTCCTTGAATTCAATGAAAATAAAGAAACAACATACTTGAACTTATGGGACACTATGAAATCAGTCCTAAGAGGAAAGATCATCGCACTAAGTGCCCACTTAAAGAAAACAGAGAAAGCACATATTGGAGACTTAACAGCCCACCTGAAAGCTCTTGAAAAAAAAAGAAGCAGACTCACCTAGGAGGAGTAGAAGACTGGAAATAATCAAACTGAGGGCTGAAATCAACAAAATAGAAACACAGAAAACAATCCAAAGAATCAATGAATCAAAAAGCTGGTTCCTGGAGAAAATCAACAAGATTGATAAACCCCAATCCAAACTAATCAAACGGCAGAGAGAGAATACGCAAATTAATAAGATCAGAAATGAAAAGGGGGACATAACCACAGACACAGAGGAAATTCAGAGACTCATTAGATCTTACTACAAAAGCCTGTATAACACAAAACTGGAAAATGTAAAAGAAATGGACACTTTTTTAGATAAATACCATATACCAAAGTTAAACCAGGACCAGGTGAACAATCTAAACAGACCTGTTGGTCGCGAAGAATTAGAAGCTGTTATCAAAAACCTCCCTACCAAAAAAAGCTCAGGACCAGATGGTTTCAAAGCAGAATTCTACCAGAACTTCCAAGAAGAGCGAATACCTATACTCCTTAATGTATTCCACAATATAGAAACAGAAGGGTCATAACCAAATTCCTTTTATGAAGCTACAGTTATTCTGATACCAAAACCACACAAAGACTCAACCAGGAAAGAGAATTACAGGCCAATCTCACTCATGAACATCGACGCAAAAATCCTCAACAAAATACTGGCAAACCGAATCCAAGAACACATCCGAAAAATTATCCATTATGATCAAGTAGGCTTCATTCCAGAGATGCAGGGCTGGTTCAACATATGAAAATCTATCAATGTAATCCAGCATATAAATAAACTGAAAGACAAAAACCATATGATCATTTCATTAGATGCTGAAAAAGCATTTGACAAAATTCAACATCCATTTATGATAAAAGTCTTGGAGAAATTAGGGATACAAGGGTCATACCTAAATATAATAAAAGCTATATACAGCAAGCCGACAGCTAACATCAAATTAAACAGAGAGAAACTCAAAGCCATCCCGCTAAACTCAGGAACACGACAAGGCTGTCCACTCTCGCCATACCTCTTCAATATAGTGCTTGAAGTTCTAGCAATAGCAATAAGACAACATAATGGAATCAAGGGGATTCGAATTGGAAAGGAAGAAGTTAAACTTTCGTTATTTGCAGATGATATGATAGTGTACATAAGCGACCCCCAAAACTCCACCAAAGAACTTTTACAGCTGATAAACAGCTTTAGTAATGTGGCAGGATACAAGATCAACTCCAAAAAATCAGTCGCCCTCTTATACACAAAGGATATGGAAGCAGAGAAGGAAATCAGAGAAGCTTTACTATTCACGATAGCCACAAACAGCATAAAATATCTTGGGGTAAATCTAACCGAGGAAGTGAAAGGTCTATTTGACAAGAACGTTAAGGCATTGAAGAAAGAAATTGAAGAGGATACCAAAAAATGGATGGACCTCCCTTGCTCTTGGATTGGGAGGATCAACATAGTAAAAATGACAATTCTACCAAAGGCAATTTATAGATTCAATGCAATCCCCATCAAGATCCCATCAAAATTCTTCACAGGTCTGGAGAGGACAATAATCAACTTTATATGGAAAAGCAAAAAACCCAGGATAGCCAAAACAATCCTATACAATAAAGGATCTTCCGGAGGCATTACCATCCCTGACCTCAAACTCTATTACATAGCTACAGTAATGAAAACAGTGTGGTACTGGCATAAAAACAGAGAAGTCGACCAATGGAATCGTATAGAAGACCCGGATTTTAACCTACAAACCTATGAATACCTCATTTTCAATAAAGGAGCTAAAAGTATACAATGGAAGAAAGAAAGCATCTTCAACAAATGGTGCTGGCACAACTGGATGTCAACCTGTAGAAGAATGAAAATAGACCCATATCTATCACCATGCACAAAACTCAAGTCCAAATGGATTAAAGACCTCAATATCAGTCTGAGCACACTGAACCTGATAGAAGAGAAAGTGGGAAGTACTCTACAACAGATGGGCACAGGAGATCGCTTTCTATGTATAACCCCAGCAGCACAGATATTAAGGGCAACATTGAATAAATGGGACCTACTAAAACTGAGAAATTTCTGTAAAGCAAAGGACACTGTCACTAAGACACAAAGGTAACCTACTGACTGGGAGAAGATCTTCACCAACCCCGCAACAGACAAAGGTCTGATCTCCAAAATATATAGAGAACTCAAGAAACTAGACTTTATAATGCTAATTAACGCAATTAAAAAATGGGGCACTAAACTGAACAGAGAATTCTCAACAGAAGAAGTTCAAATGGCCAAAAGACACTTAAGGCCATGCCCAACTTCCTTAGCAATCAGGGAAATGCAAATCAAAACAACTTTGAGATATCATCTTACACCTGTCAGAATGGCTAAAGTCAAAAACACCAAGGATAGCCTTTGCTGGAGAGGCTGTGGAGGGAGGGGTACCCTCATCCATTGCTGGTGGGAATGCAATCTTGTGCAACCACTCTGGAAATCAGTGTTTCGTTTTCTCAGGAATTTCGGGATCAACCTACCCCTGGACCCAGCAATACCACTCCTGGGAATATACCCAAGAGATGCCCTATCATATGACAAGAGCATTTGTTCAACTATGTTCATAGCAGTATTATTTGTAATAGCCAGAACCTGGAAATAACCTAGATGCCCTTCAATGGAAGAATGGATGAAGAAAGTATGGAATATATACACATTAGAGTACTACGCTGCGGTAAAAAACAATGACTTCTTGAATTTTGCATGCAAATGGATGGAAATAGAAAACACTATCCTGAGTGAGGTATCCCAGACCCAAAAAGATGAACATGGGATGTACTCACTCATACTTGGTTTCTAGCCATAAATAAGGGTCACGGAGTCTACAATTGGTGAACCTAAAGAAACTAAATAGGAAGGTGAACCCAAGGAAAAATATATAGTTATCCTCTTGGCTATGGGAAGTAGACAAAATTGCCGGGGAGAAAATTGGGATCTTGGGGGTGGGGTGGGATGGGGGTAGGGGGAGATGGGGAGAGAAAAGTTAGAAGGGAAGGAGGGGGGACGTGGAAAAACAGGAGGATTGGAATAAAGGAAGGTTGGACAGGGGAGCATGGAACCACAATTCTTAGTTAAGGGAGCCACTTTAGGGTTGGCAAGAGACTTGACCCTAGAGTTGCTCCCAGAAACCCATGGTGATGTCCCCTGTTAGTCCCTTGGGCAGCTGAGGATAGGCAACCTGAAATGACCCTATCCTATAGCAATACTGACGAATATCTTGCATACCACCATAGAACCGTCATCTGGTGATGGATGGAGATAGAGACAGAGACGCACACTGGAGCACTGGTCTGAGCTCCCAAGGTCCCAATGAGGAGCGGAAGGAGGGAGAAGATGAGCAAGGAAGTCAGGACCACGAGGGGCGCACCCACCCACTGAGACAAAGGGGCTGATCTAGTGGAAGCTCACCAAGGCAGCTGGACTGTGACTGAAAAAGCATGGGATAAAACCGGACTCTCTGAACATGGCGAACAATGAGGGCTAACGAGAAAAGCCAAGGACATTGGCACGGGGTTTTGATCCTACTTCATGTTCTGGCTTTGTGGGAGCCTAGCCAGTTTGGATGTTCACCTTCCTAGACATGGACAGAGGGGGGCGGACCTTGGACTTTCCACAGAGCAGGGAAACCTGACTGCTCTATGGACTGGAGAGGCAGGGGGAGAGGAGTTTGGGGGAGGGGGAAAAGGGTGGGAGGAGGGGGAGGGAAATGGGAGGCTGGGAGGAAGCGGATACTTTTTTTTCCTTTTCTCAAAAAAAAAAAAAAACAACTAAAAAAAAAAAGAAAATTAAGCCTTTTAGATGCCACAGCGACACAAGCATCACTTCATGCAGGCAGTCCACACGCCAGGCAGGTACTTACACTGGGAGCTCAGTGCTCTCTCACTTCCCAGAAAGTAGAAGGCAGGGATGATGGCTTGTCCTTTGCCCAGGGTGCTCACCATGGTCTCCTCGCTTTCCAGCACCTGCAGCTTGATGAAGGCATCGGGCTTGGATGTGCGGACCTGGATTGTAATGCACTGAGCCACTGACACTTTAATGGAATACCTGTGGTGAGAAAGGTTCGGCTTTGTGAGCAAGTACGCCGATCTCTCCCTCGAGCTGATAAAGGAAATGGTGTGGTTTTTCTCATTTGATCATCTTTGTAAGGCAGCTTTGTAAGGCCCGTGGACTTGTTAAGATGTTAGAGTGACCACAGACTTTGACAAATGAGCCCAAAATGACAGTCAAGAAAAACAGTAGTGTGTTTCCACTGCTGAAGAATTCCAAGTAGGAAACGTTAACGTTTGTTAAGTATGACAGGAAGCCACTTATGGAACAGGATAGACCTACAAGCCACCATCCTTGAGAGTTATGTGACCCCTACCACGTGTCACTTATATTAATGCCAATGGACAAAAAAACAGTTCAGGGAAGCAGACCTTTGTGAGTTTAACCCTTGTTTGGTATTTCTGCTTTTTCTTTCTCTAGTAATTCTTCACAAATGCTCAAGACATGGTAGATTTTTTTTTCCAAGCAGATGCAAATAAAACAAAAGTGAACCAGCAAAATCTATCACTTTGCCTTCCAAAATGACCTGCCTTCCCTTCCCTTTCTGGAGTCCCCCACCCCTGCTCTTCTCACTAATTTGTCTCCCTCTCCCATGCTTGGTACTGATCCAGAGTTTTGATTTACACTGGCCAGGATCCCAACCATGTGTGCATCCCATATGAGAACTTTTAGTCTTATCTTCTGACCTCTTGGAAGAGTCTCTCAGAGTTGAAGGGATCCTCCCAGCCTTGTCTTTAGACACCTGCTGTGTCGGGGAAAAATAGCTTCACACCATCCCTTCTCTTCAGATCTGCTTTCTCAGGCCCCTCTGACATTGATGATCTCACACATGCTCTCATTCACAGACCGGAAGCAACATTCATTCTACAGTTCCCCAGGCTCTCTGTGCCATCAAATGGATGAGAGTTCCTAAACTGAAGCCTCTAGCTCAGCTACCTCTCTGGGATCATGTGGCTGTTACTAATATTTACAAACAAGAAGTCTTCCTACTGACCACCCTGCAAATTAGCTACTGCCCTGTGTCCTCCTCTGAAATAAATAATGCCATTCAGACATTTCCCAAGGCAAGCCCAATCAGCCAAGGCCATTTAACCTCCATGGTTTAAAACATTCTCTCCAGATGCACACACCTCCTTCTGGTTTGTTGAACTGTATCTCTCTGTTCTACAGAAGCAATGTTGGAGACCTCACAAGGTCATCTCATGTGGAAATGGTTTTTCATTATAAAATAAGGTAAAGAATGAGGCCAAATCAGTATGGCTGGTGGCCTTAGAATAATAGGGCAGAATTTAGAAACAGTCACAAAATGAAACACAATATGAAGATAAAAATGAAGATTTGAGTGATGAACCCACAAGCCAAAGAACGTCTGCAAACCATGGAATGCCGAGAGGAAGACAGGAAATAGATTCTTTCCTGCATGCTCTAGAGACACCTACCCTGCGGACAACTTGACTCCAGAGTGAACTTCCCGACTGTGAGATGAGACATTTTTGTTGTTCAGCCACTCAGTGTTGTGTCGTAGGCTTGACAGGGAAGCTGTAGAGGACCTACGGACTGCCTGCTTCCAGTCGCCAAGGCTACCACCTGTGCTATCTTACAGCTGTCCAACTGCTCCTCTACTTTTTGACACATTCCCCTTCATCCCAGTCAACATCAAGAAGCTGCCTGAGTTAATATGTTCCATATTCCACATCTTGAACAACTAAATAGAATCTCATGATAATAGCTTTCATCTTAGAAATCATATTAATTTTTTTCAATTCATGTATTATAGACATTTTGTTTTGTTTTGTTTTCTGTTGTTCAAGACAGTTTCTCTGTATTGCCCTGGCTATGCTAGAACTCGCTCTGGCCTGGATCTCAGAGATCTTCCCGCCTCTACCACCCCAGTGCTGGGATTAAAGGTGTATGCCACTGCCACTCAGCTATATTATAGACACATTTTTTTTTTCACACAAGTCTGACAATGCCAGTTTCCTTAAAACTCTTAAAGTTTTCTGTTCCTGTGTTAGGAGAGCCTTCCAGAAGAGGTTCAGGGGAGGAGTTGCTCTAGCCTGGTCGCTCCATATTGCACCCTGGAAATGCACTTTGCAGAGAACTGGCCTCCATTCTCAGAAAACGCTGAGCCCCTCCACACTCCTCAAGCAGCCTGCTCCCCAACTCCTCACCTCTCTGTCCCACACCTTTAAGACCAGCTCCTGGGACTAATTTAGCTTTAGGTTAAACACCACTTCTTGGTCTGTAATTGGCCTCAGTGTGGTTCCATGGCTTTTAGTAAACAAGTTAGTCAAACTAGTAAACTAGTCAGTCACACTAGTAAACAAGTTAGTCAAACTAGCAAACTAGTCGTACTAGTAAACAAGTTAGTCAAAGTAGTAAACTAGTCACACTAGTAAACAACGTAAATTAATCATTCCTTTTTTAGTTTGTGCTTTCCTTTTTCCTTATTTTCTTTCTTATAGGCAATGTTGAAAATACATTACAGGAAGACAAATTGAGAGAAAACCCCAACTTTAATGTTTGCATTTTAGTGTGCTTTCAAGCAGAATGTTCTGTGTCTTTACCTAAGGATAAAATATGTTTGTGTATAAAGCTGAAACATGAGCTTAGGGTTGTACTATATATATGTGTGTGTGTGTGTGTGTGTGTGTGTGTGTGTGTGTGTGTGTGTGTGTGTGTGTGTGTTGAATGTTATTACTTATTTAGCTTTGATTTAATTTTTAACAATTTTAAGGGAGAAAGTTTCTGTATTAAATAAGAATTGCAGGAAAAATCAGACAGAGTATTATTATTTGTTAAATTTTTGTCAGAAAGACTTAGTTTTACTGATGTGGAATTCGCCTCTGTATGTTGTGAATATGTTTTATTATCATTGGTAAGTGATAAAGCTGTTTTGGCCGATGGCTTAGCAGAATATTGCCAGACTGAAAGAGAGAGTCGGCAGAGTCAGAGAGATGCTATGTAGCTTCTGAAGGAGAAAGATGCCATAAACCACCAAAGGAGTAACATGTCAGTACCAGTAAGCCACAGCCTAGCGGAAATACACAGAATAATAGAAATGGGTTAATTTAAGGTACAAAAGTTAACTAAAAATATGCCTAAGTTAAACAGTGCTATAATTAATATAGTTTCTGTCTGATTATTCGGGTCTGGGCGGCCAGGAAATGAAGGAGCAGTCTGCGTTTGCATTTTTCCCTCTGAAAACCAACTCACCAATGCATTGTGCCTTTAAAATATCTCTTCAATACAATAAAACCTAGAAAATAATAGAGTTTTTTTTTAAACTGGGCATCATAGATCATGCCCACCATGGCTTTAACAATAAGGAGCAGCCTTTAGCCAAGTAACGGGCCATGTATTCACACGAGTGGTAACTGGACAGCCGTAAAACAGCTAAAGACATCTGGACGCTATTGATAAATGATCACCACATAAGACTGCATGAGATGTCAGAATCACCATGTCCTCGCTGTCATGATTCTTGGTAAACTATGACCAGAAAGAAAGGCTATAAGAGAGAAGAACAAAGTGCTATGACTGCTTGTTAGTTGTCTGATTATGAATGGCATTTAGATATTTAATGTGTGTTCTAAATTCATGTGGAAGAGTATTTTATATTAAAAAAAAGAAAATGCTTAATGCAGGCCAACTATGCATTAGACACTGTGCTTCTTCCCATGTTGAAAGAGCATGTGTCTGGACTCCAGTTAGTTTGGCTGTCTTCTTTGGAGGCCTGCTCTTTTCTGAAGAGGAAATGGAGAGCTGGGGATTGGGGAGTTGGAGAGCAGGAGCTCAGAGGCGTGGAGGGAGAGGAAATTGTAGCTGGGGTGTATTGTATGAGAGAAGAATTTATTTTTAGTGAAACTAAATAAAAACATTAATTCTCATAGAGGCTGATGAACAGATAATCACCTAAAATGTGTATACATTACATAAAATGTTTACCACTGGAATGGCAACTGGATTATCTACTTATGCTGAGCATTTTAATGCAAAAGGTTTACATTTTGAAAATTATCAGTAATTTTCTTTCAAAGTAGCAAAATGAGGATGGAATATCACAAAATAAGTAAGTGTGCTAGGAAAATGAAATAGTATAGCTCACATGTCTGGAGGAAACCTTTTGTTCTATTGTGAGGCAGCCCTGGTTAGTGGTTTGATGGAGAACCTCCTTCAGACAATGGCCTTTGAGAGGCTAGACCAGGTTGGGCATGGCTTTGGGTACCAAAAGGTCCGTGGGACTACCCGCTCTCCCTCTGGCTTCCTGCTCGCCACACCTGGCTATTTGATGTGATCGGTGAGTTCCCTTTTAATAAAGAACACTTTAGTATACCACATTAGGAGCTAGTACAGGATTTCTTTATTCACATTCCCCCCCATCTGGCACCCAATGTGGGGCTGAGTTCATGTTTACGGGGTCCCCCTCCTCCCTCATGTGCTCCCAGTTTCCGCCCGGACAAGGGCATTCAATATTGACTATGCAGCTAGAGTTTTACTCTACAGTCAATGAAAAATTAAAAACATTTTATAGGCATGTGTAAATATGTATGTTAGTAGTAAGGATAGACAAATAAATTGAGAAGGGAGAGTGAGTGGCAGTGCAATGTCTTAAGAGGGATATCATGGAGTCCCAGATTCCCAAAACAACAGTTTTATGTAACAAATGTAAGGAAGTCCCCAAAGTAGTGTAGGAGTATTTAGAAAAGAGGAGGAGACCCACAGTGAGGCGATGGTGTGTCAGAATTAGAATCCAAAGAACAATTATTGAAAGAAAGCGGAATTGGTACTAGGACAATTCAAGGGGTGTGAATAGGTGAGCATGAAAAGAAGGTTGGAGTGACAAACAAGGATCCTCAGCCCCGCCCACGACCAGAGAGTGGCTACAGATAGAGCGGGACCAGGAGAAAGTCAAATAGCCACAGAGACCAGGAAGATTCAATAGTGAAAGTGGTGTGAAACAAAGCTCAAGAATAGTATTAGCACTCTTTGAAACTGTATAGGCTTGATCGAGCATCCATCTAATTATGCTAGTGTTAGTTATTCCATAAGATTACAGAACTTAAAATTTATTATATTCTAAATTATGAATTCATTTATAAAAAATACTGATATGTAAAGAACACATTTATCTGTCCATTATATACTTGTACCTGAACAGGATTTTCTTGTCATTAGGGATGTAGTAGTCTCTGATCTCCTTTATGGTGAAGTTGCTGCATGGAGACTCGCGGGAGAGAAAAGGAAGCGGGTTGTAGGAGCCAATGAGCCGCAGTTTCCAGCGCGCGCCTGACACATAAGCGTCACCAGTATAGGCTTCAGCCACAAACGTGTATCCCTTCTGAAAGAGAAGGCAGCCACACAAACAGGATTCACATTGCCATGAGTCTCTCCAATATGTGGTCCACACATTGACGTAAATATGCCACTATGTTGATACCCCCATAGGGTCCAAGATCTCCTAAGAATCATCAAGCCATTAATGTTATGTTTATCCTTTTTAGAAATAATTATCTTAGGGCTGAGGGTGTATTTAAGCGGTAGGATGCTTGCTTAGCTTCTGTGAAACCCTGGATTAGATCCTCAGTGCTATAAAGAAAGAAAACTGAAAAATCTCACAGGTCAGTGTCCTAAATTGTACTGTTCAGTCTTTGAGGGATTATGACCGAAGTAGGGAGACAAGTGTTCATTTAAGTGAAGAGCATATACATATTCTTTCCAATAAGAGAGCTCATCAAGCTTCGAAGGATGCCTTGTGAAAATCCAAGGAACAAAGCAGACTCCTTCAAGCCAACATGAGTTTATATGAAAGAAGAACTTCATTAGATCATATAACTAATTTACAAGTAAATAGTAGCAAAGCTGTTGACTTCACATGGGGCGGGATGTCTCCTGATTAGGGCTCTAGTCAGGTAACCAGGATGATTAGCACCCAGGGCTACGTTATATCTATCTGTTCACTAGCTTTAGACATCCTCTGTGTGGGTGAAGATGTCCATCTGTCTCTGGAGACCATCTCTGGGACATCACATCAAGATGGTTCATCAGTGCCAGATCAAATTGTTTAATGGTAAAGATACAAGGATAGAAATACCTCATAGAGAAATGATGAGGGCTTCAATTTACAGTAGTGTCTTCCATGATTTGTTTTGTAAAATACTGACCCAATACATTTTATGAAAATGGATTTCTAGGATGTTGTATACTTGGGAAGTATTATACATTTCTCCTTTTCCTTTCTGGATGTGTGTGTGTGTGTGTGTTTAAATGTCAATAAATGTTTAAAACCCTGAGAAATCTAAAGATAACTATTTTACCCTTGATTCATTAACTTTTGACACTATAATTTTATAGACAAAACAGGTACCTTGAAAGAAAAAATTTATGGTGACATAATATGCTACACATATGTTCTCAAACTTGTCAGGTTAATACAGAGTGTTAATACAGTCACAGACTACAGTGCAAAGATTTAAGCAATAATTTTCTTTTCATCAGCTTTCTTCTGAGGTAACATTCCCAAAAAGATGACAAGATTACCCCATCTCCCGGCCCCCCACCGCAAAAGCACCACAGTTAGTTCTCTGTTCAGGCATGTCTACTTCTCTTACATAGCCTTCCCATTTCTCTCACTAATTACAGGTAGATACAGAAGGCAGAAGACATCAGAGAGGGACGGGAATGCTTGATGCAATCTGAATTTGCTGTGTGAAATAATAGCTGAATGAAGATGAAATACGCATCTACATTTTGACTCAACTTGTATCCTTGAGAGAATTCCACCTAGTTTAGAGAGCCAACCATGCTAAAAAAATAAACTCAAAACTGCACACACACACACACCAAAACCTGTGAATTAAATATTCCTTAAATACCCCTTCCAAAATTAAATATCAGTGACTAATATTGATATAACTTATTTGGTGAAAGAAAGATCATCTCCAGACTTTGATGGCATCTATGACTTTGGTAGGTTCTTCCTTTAGACCAGTGGTTTCCAATATGTGGGCCACAACCACTTTGGGAGATGAATGACTTTTTGCAGGGGTTGTCTGAGATCACTAGAAAGCACACATATTTACATAAAGATTCATAACAAAATTATAGTTATGAAGCAGCAATGAAAATAACTTTATATTTGGGCATCACCATACATAAGGTTGAAGCATTGGGAATGCTGAGAACCATTGATTTAGAAAAAAAATCTCCTTACTTTTGAGCTTTTTTGTTTTTTAATATTGGTTGTTTCTTTTTAATCAGAAATGTAAGTCAAATTTGATGCAAAAATTGTCTGCGTGTAAAAACAAATTTGTTATGGAAGGGCCTGCATTCTTCTCTAACATTGGACTTAACACAAGACATCCTGCTGTAGAAGGCAGCATTCATGGGTAAGGTAAATTTCACAATCCTGGATTTTTTTATGAAATGTCATTTATTAGGCCATGAAGCAGGAGGGAATACAATGGGTTAAACTAAGTTCATAAAGGCATGCTTGGTGTGTGGAAAATGATAATTATTGTTGAAATAAAGAAAATGTGAATATTATTAAAACAAATGGTAAACATAATGACCACAAATTAAAATGATATGGCTAAGTATAGATAAAATAACTGTTCTGTTAATTTTAATAACATAAATTTTTAGAAAATTATATTTCAGAACATAATTTCAAATACAGATTACTTCCATATAACATATTGTTTACCAGATTGCCTCATAAACTAGAGATATGATACTTGTCTGATTTAATATAAGGTAAAAATAATTTAAGATACTAGGTACAAACTGATACTATCTTCCAATTTTATAAAATCTGATGCCCAAATCAAGAAAATTTATCTCATGAAAAAAAAGAAAAATTGAGTTTATTAAAATATGAGTTTTTAGAATTATATTGAATACTAATAAGTTCAGTGAAAACAATTTTTAAAATATCACTATGCATATGCATACATATATATATATATAAATAAATAAATAATCAGTTGGAATAAGTTGTCTTATCAAGAATTTTAGATGGGGGTGTTGGGCACACCTTTAGTTTTGGCACTCAGGAGGCAGAGGCAAGCGGATTTCTGAGAACGTGAGACTAGCCTTATCTATATGAGTCCCAGGACAGTCAGTGTTACATAGCAGGGCCTTGCTTTAAAATAAAAAATAAATTTTTTTTTCTTATTAAAAAAATGTTTCCTCAAATCTTGAAAATAGTTCAAAGGAGCTTTTTGAATTGATATATTTTTACAAATATTCTTCATCTTTCTGAAGTCAATATTCATTAGACATTCATTAGAGAGGCAAGCCTAATTTACATAAAATGATGCATGAGATTATAGGCTAAAATGAACTTCAAAAAAAAAAAACAAACTCATAATCCAGAGGGGGAAGATTATCAAGTTCAAAACCACGAGGTTAAAGAATGGAAGGTAGGAGCAAAGGCGGTTCTTCATTTGCAGCCCATGCCCACTATGTTTGTCATGATTCCCTAGTGGGGGACACGACAGGAAACATGGAGAGATTAAAATATCCAGAGAGGAAACATCTGATTGAAGGCGAGGTCTCTCATCCATTCAGCAGGCAGCCTAAAGTGGCTCTTGGCCTGATAAAAATATTGCCATCTTTGAAGACTGAGGGTGGGGGCTGGGTGTGTGATCTCCCCTAATCACCCCCGCCCCTCGCCCTACCATGCTTCAGAGCAGAACAACGGCAATGTGTGAGATAAAGGCAAGCCTGGTCTTTTTCATTGTAGGACCAAAAAAACTCCCGGGAGCAGCTTCTGTTTTAAAATCGATGTGGCTTTGGTTTCAACAATGGGCGTGTGCAATGTGTCCTTCCTGGGATGTCAAGTGTGCTGCAGCATTCACAGTCGCTAAAACAGTGGACTCTTCCTCCTAAGTGCTACAAGCTCACCTGCTGCACTTGCTTCTAGGCTCCCTTTCACCGCTGTAAGAACAGCTGGGGATACATTCGGAACCTACCTTGTTCTTGGGGTACAGGTACGGCACCACTTTCTGGAAGACCTTGGGCACTTGCTCCATCGTGTCATTGTTGACAACATGTAGCATACAGATTGGGAGTGTAGTGTATACTTTAGGGACCAAGATCATGTCTTGAGGAACCAGAAACGTTTCTCTGTAATTACAAAAGCACGAGACTTTAGTAGTGGAACTCATAATGTTTTAAGTAGAGTTTAACCAAAGTGCCTTTGTGAAACTTTAAGATTGCAAATGACTAAAAGGCTTGTGTATCTTTTTTATTTCAAGTTATTATTACTGTGTCACTTTGATGTATAAAAGCAAACCCCCACTTCGTACAATATTCATGACTTGTCCCCACTATGCTGCTGCTTGGAAATAAATGTTATCTAAGTATACTGGAAACAGAATGATTTATCATGTTAACGTATTCACTGAAAAATATCTCTAAACTGTTTACATTTTCCTCTTTTGATATAAGAACAATTGATAAAATTCTCTGACATCCCATCACATATGGAGAAAAGAACTGTGTATATGTATGGAAAAGTTTTAAACAAATATGAAAGCAGTCTAGAGGCTGGTACTTTTACTGTTACGCCTGAAACTGCAGGTCTGAATACTGCGTGCCGTCTGAAGATGGAATCCTGCACCACTTGCCTGAAGACTATAAACCAAGAATTCGGTGGCTGGTCTGGATAGTTGACCGTGTAGTCAGTAAAGGCAACCTTGGTTTCTTCATCTTGATAGCATGGGTAAGACTCCATAGACTTACACTTGCTTTTAAACATTAGTCTAGAAATGGAAAAACAACTTTAGTATCAATGACAAAGCATTTTTAAAAGAAGCTCCAGTTACAAAAGAGAAGTAACCCTTGAAATAGCAAAATATCAGACACCAATGTTTTCCCGGTTGAGGTCAAAGAGACACTGTGAGTTGTAGCAAGTGGTACCAAGGGAGAGAAGCACTGTGGGTCAGTCTTGAATAACACCTTTCAAATGCACTTGAAGTTATCTGAGGATTTTAACTGAAGGAGAATGTAATTCCCAAGCAAAAGAGTTCTTAATTTCATACGTGGAAAATAAGGCTGGATGTTTAAGCTCTATATCTGTGGAAAAGGAAGCAGGCAAAGCAGTTGTAAACTGGGTTGAGGCCCCTGAAGAATCCAGATAGAGACTAGAAATTTGAAGGAAGCTTGTGAAGTTAACATGAACAATCAGTTTGGAAAATTTAATGATGAAAAACAAAGGACACAAACAAGAGTGTAAGATTAGAATTTTCTTCCTCTATGCTTTCTGGCTCACGTAACTGACTAAAATGAATCATGAGATCTGCTTGCTCCCTGCAGGGAAGTCTGTGGCTTCTTCCCCCAAAGGGTGGGAATTGATGGAATGGATTCCTCCCTTCCTGCCTGAATCTAGATCTAGCCTAAAAGCCCCAGGAATCTTGGATCCTTTTCACAGTATCACAGGTGTTGTCTCAGATAGAGGCCATTATGGCCACACAAAACAGTTCTTTACTGGGAATCTAGAAGCGTTCTTTACCTTAGGAGAGAAAGTGCATACTGCTCCAAATTTATCTCTAGTACTGCCCAAATTTTTTGAAGTGTATCTGAAACAATGGCATTTTCCTTCGTGTCTAAATAAAAAATAATAATAGTAATAATAATAATAACATTAACAATAAGAGTAAACATTAAATCCATAAGATATCTGAACAATGAACTTGTGCACAGCCTTCATTTTGCAGGTAAAATCTTTGAAATTCCCTGTAGGAGGCATGTACATCTTTGTGCTCACAGACAAGCAATGGAAAAAACAGTAATATTAAGCACACGTGGTTGTCCCTTCAAGGAAAAGGACATATAATCTGTTTTCCAGCCAGAAGGTTGTGAAGGGGTGTGGCTAATAGTCCAGTACCCTCTGTGCCATCTGTATGGCCAAGCCGCATCAGCTACCCCAGAATCTATGAGCTTGCTTATCTTGAGCCTGTCTTCCGCAGTTAACCTACAGAAGCTATCTTTAAGGAAAATGTCACTTTATAAGAGTTTTGAAGTAGTCATGTCTTAAACTTTATTGTGCACATGGGACTGTATTAGTTATCACCAGGAAACTTCTCTCCAAATTGTGCTGTGCTCAAATATGCCTAAAATAAACTACCGGAGAGAGACTCGGAGTTCGAACCAGCACCAGCCACTGAGTTCTACTGAAGTAGATTTCATTCTTGCCTCTTGTGGATCCCCTCTCTGCTGACCACGGTGTTTGCAGAGTTCAGAATCCATGAGGAAGATGGCTCCAGGTTCTCCAGTTTCGTAAGGTAAAGTCATTTTTAAACCATAGTGCTCTAGATGTCTAGAGGAGAGCACTGCTCACAGTGTTCAACTGTTTCCTCTCATCTTTAGCCTGCAAACAGACGGGTTCTTGGACGTTATTTAAGAGATGCATGAAACAGTTTGCCTAAAGAGGTCTTCTGTCATACCAGAAACTCCTGTGGAAAACTTAGCTCAGAAATGGCAACCACCCAATTATTCTAAAGAACACACCTGGATGGATGGCACGAACCTTAATCTATGGCACTGTCCACAAATGGCTTCACAGCAAATGAACCCACAGGGGTCAAAGTCAAGGCGTCCAAAACAGGCAGTCTAGAGTTTCTTATTGTCCTGCCTGACTGCCGTTGCTGCTCTTCAGGATATGACATGGGAACCACAGCCTTTGTTTATCTGCTGTAATGCTGATGTAATAGAGCCAAAGCCTCGCTTGTTTGGACGGCTTCTCTGAAACCCATCATCACGGGCGTGTGACCCTGAGATTCATTCGATGAATGTGAGTGGACCTGGCACCTCAGGTCAGCCTCAAACTAACACTAGCAATCCTCTGCCCTCATCTTGAGTGCTGGGACTGTACCAGTGCAGTAGCATCTCTACATCTGTACTGTTTTCCTATGGCAGACTATTTACTATATGCTTTTAAAAATAACCTTTGGGTATCACGACTTTTCACTCCCTAGATAAACATTTCAATATTGTCATTAAATATTTTCTGTAGATGTATTTTTATAACAAAACGTTTGTGTAAACTAAAAAGGTCTCTCCTAGATAAATCTTTCCTCTCAAAATAGCAATGGACATCGCATGATGAAAATGATTGAAAACACCTTTTGAATTTTCATCTGATAGACTAGGCATTTCTCCCCCACAATTCATTGGATATCCCTGAAGACATTTCACTCCACAAATGTGAGAGCATATTGAAAGACATTTCTGTTGCCTCATGCACAGAAGCACCGGCCTTCTTCCTGTGACAGTCAGTCTGAGAATGTACAATAATCTCCTACTTGGCTGAAGCTACACTGGAAACTGTTGCAAACAACTGCGGATGGCTGCAGAGAACTCACGGAAGATTTGGACATTAAGCTGATCATTTTCTCAATGATTCATGGCCTGTACATTCTGTTTCAATGTGGTCTCAGTGCATGTGTGCATCTGTGTGGACACGTGTGTGCAGTGGGCACATGCACGTGTGCACACACACATGTGGATGCCAGAAGTTGGGGTCAGGGGTTTTTCTTAGTTGCTCTCTATTATTTACCAAGGCAGGGTCTCTTGCAGAACCCTGAGATCCTTGATGTGGTTCAACTGGCTGGACAACTGGCCACAGGGATGCCCTCTGTCTGGTTCTCAAGTGCTGGGGCTGCTGGGTCACCACACCTGCACAGCTTTTCTGCAGAATCTGGGATCTGAACTCCAGTCTTCATGCTTGGGCAGAAAGCACATTTTCTACCCCGTTGTCCCAGCCTTGACATTTATCCTCTCAGTAAATATTCATTGTATAGTGCCTGACATCTCAGACACTGCTTCTCATCCTGAGAACTCTGACCAGCTCCTTGCCTCCGGGAACTTCAGTACTTAATAGATTGAATTAGTTCTGTAAGCAAACTTACTCTAAAATACCCTAATCACGTAATGAAACATCCATTCCTATACATGTGGATCCATTTTACATATGTAAAATCATACCTGGCATTCTGGCTTTCATGAGCATTCTGACATAAGTCCCTTTCCACATGGACTGGATTTTCACTGCCGCAGCTATTTCCTCGGGAGAATACTCTTTCTCATTTATTGGCATACAATATTTAATGTCTACCCATTCCGCTGGCAAAAGAAAGACAAACACTGGATTGGGATTTATATTTAATTCCTTCCCAAAAATCTTAATGCCTACAACTGTGAAATCCTTCATACATAGAACATTCCAAAAGGATGGATGGAACACCCCATTTTGCATTGTCTACTGAGCTTAGGTGAATGCCTGGAGAAAGAACGGGCATGAAGCTATGGTATTTTGGTTATCTGCCTTGGATTCCCATCAGAAAGTAGCCAGAGGCTTCCTTCAGAACCGAAAGGAAACAAAATGTGGTAAGAGGAAGGAAGGAAAACAATTGGATTGGGACATCTCTCAAAGTTCCTTCATCCATACCAGATGGGTCAATGGCGAATTTGGAGGGATTCAAGGTTCCCCTGGAGGTACATGTAAGGGTTAGGAAATCTTTCAACAGACCTTGGAAGCCCCTGGAGCATCCTAGAGAGGGCTTGAGCTCCACTGGTCTCTGACAGATCTGCTGTCTCTGCTACACAACAGCTAAACTTACCCTTTTGAAATTATCATCACTTCCATGCTCAGATACTTAAAATGAGTCAGTACCTAAAGAGGCATCCTCTCCGAGGGAATCCAGTAAGTCCGTTTCTAAAACCATAGCCCGAAATGCAAATTTGAAGTTTAAAGGAGGCTTGGCTATTTGAGATTTTTTCATTAAACGCCACAATGATATGTGGAAAACCTGAAAAAGATAAAAATAATCACACACACACACACACACACACACACATGCACACCACACACACACACATGCACACCACACACACACACACACACACCACACACACACATGCACACCACACACACACACACAAAATTAACGATAGTGGCAACATCCAGATTGGATGACGTATGGAGCTGAGTCATTCTTCGCTGCTGAGAGCATCTGTTTGAAAGTGTGACAAGGTGGGCATTTGCCACTGCACATTCAGCTGGCTGTCTGGGACACATACTGTAGTCCACCTTGATGCTCACACAGCAGTAAAATGGTTTCTTTCCCCTCTGCTTGGCTCTTCTTGGCTGGGCTTAATCTTAGTTTCTGCTTTGCCAACAATATCCAACATCAGCTTACAAGTGAACAATGATAAAATATACTTCTAGTACAAAGAATTTTTTACTCACACATTCACAAGGTGAATATTGTTGGTTTACACAAAGTTACAGTTTAGTTGAATGCCCTGTATTTTTCATTCTGCCTTTGAAAGCCCCTCCCTCAAAGGTCAGGTGATAAGGTCTGAGATGTTTTCTGTTGCCATGAAAACAAGTGATCTGTGACACATCCCACAGTGCCCAGTATGTTCTCTTAACAAAAATAATTTAGCCTGAATGTCAATAGCATGGAGGTTTTTTTAAAAAAAAAGATCAAAATAAATCAAAACAGATGCCACTGGCTTGTTATGCAGCTGGAGTGGACCAGTACCTCTCAGTTTTCTCCCTCAGGAGTCAACCAGGAAGAAGTAGCCTGACTTCCCTTCCTGCAGGCCATCTAGAAAGCCAGAACACTACTCAGCTCCAGCAGAAGGTTCTGAGAGTGAGGAGACTGATGTTCCTAAAGGCAACCTGAACTACTGACAGAAGCTCTGCTGGGTGAGTGCCAGCCTTTCCTCTCCTTTATGAAGACATCCTTCCCAGCTCAGCAGGGGCTTCTGGATGGATGAGCCTCAGCAGCCCACTGCAGCCATTATCATATTCTCTAATTAATTTCATTCCCTTTCTCATCTTATTCCTCTAGATTCCTCCCTGCTTCCTGAAATCACTTTCCCCAGAAACAGTCTCTATGCAAACCACTTCCCTAGATTCAGCATTTGGGGTTCATCTGGTGCATCTTTCAGACGGGAGGTTTCCTGCTGTGAGCCTCAGGCCCGGAACTGCTTACCCTGAAGTGCTGAGCAGTGAGTTCTTTGTTGTAGAGGGGGATAGGATAGTGGGCTGCTTGTAGATCCCTCAGAGCTGCGGACAATTTACCTTTGTCTTTGAAACTAGCAATCACATTTCCAATAGCTTTCATAATTATTACAGACTGTTCTGTAAATCGGTAGCTCTCCTGTGGAGACAGAGCACACGTGCAGCAGCCGATCTCACGTCTATTTAAGGGCAAGCAAGTTTACAAATGTTCAGCCTCGAGGGAAGAAAAATCCTCCATTGTATGCTTGATTCAAGGCTGTTTCATTTGTAGAGAGTAGACAGGACTGAGCATTTCGTTGGATGCTGGTCTAGGAGACATGTAACAAAGGCTGGAAGTCCTAGGAAAAGGACTGAATACAGGGCACTAGGCTGTGGTGGGGTCAGGGAGAATGCCATAGCAATTGTGTCGAGAGTTAGTTCTGAAAGCTGTCTAGGATGTCAGGCTGACAGAGACTGGGATTTTGAGGACTGAGGAGTAGAGAAGATTCCAGGAAGAGGGTCTTGCAAAATTAAAAACAAAACAAAAAAGCCAGACAGAGGACTAGCTTGGGCTGCTTGCTCCCTCCAGCTATCCATTCCGGGAAACAGTAAGAGTTCCAAGCTGACAGAGATCCAGGAGTCAACCCAGTCTGGACTGTTTGAGGACTGTCCTGGTTGGTGTGTACTGGACAGTGCTGGAGTTGTCTGGAGCAGCACGTGCCTGCTAAGAGTCAGGAAAACCGAACAATCTTTACTGTTTCTCTACAGGGTTCCCTAGGACAATGATTGTCCCATATCTCCAAAAAAACAACCAACCAACCAACAACAACCAAAACAACAAGAATAAACAAGGAGACAAAGGACAGCTATGAAATCAACTTGTTGTGCTTCCTTAAATGCCTACCAAGCCGAATGAAAAACACGTGGAGAGAAGACAGCACAGCCAACAGAAGGAAGCCTGGAGGACTCGCAGAGTCCTGCCCAGCCAGCCTAAGGGGCATGAGTCAGATCATGTGGGAAAACCTGGTCAACCCTGGTGTTGCCACAGGGTCTTCTGGCTACCTTAGAGAATCCCATGTTTGCTCTGCCTGGAGTTTTTAACTTGTTTTCTTGGGTTTTTAGTTTATTTCATCTTGATATTTTTTTAGTGAGAGTTGTTTTTTGTGAGATAATCTTTTTGTACATTTTATCTTCACCAAGGCGCCTTTAATAAAGAGCTGAATGGACAATAATTAGGCAGGAAGAAGTTAGGGGGAAATTACAAGAAGACAGGAAAATTCAGGTGAGTGAATCTACACAGAAGGAGTTGGACATAAAGAATGAAGGAGAAAGCCGGGCGGTGGTGGCACACGCCTTTAATCCCAGTACTTGGGAGGTAGAGGCAGGCGGATCTTTGTGAGTTCGAGACCAGCCTGGTCTACAAGAGCTAGTTCCAGGACAGGCTCCAAAACCACAGAGAAACCCTGTCTCGAAAAACCAAAAAAAAGAATGAAGGAGAGGTTTAAACAGAATGCAAATGAACAGAAATGGGTTAATTTGTTCTACAAGCTAGAGGGACAAGTCTAAGCCAAGGCCAAGCTTTCATAATTAATAATATCTCTGTGTCATTACTCGGGGCCTAGTGGTCCTGAAGAGAAAGTGCTGCTACAGTTATGAGAGGTGAGGACGTTTCAAGAGTCATACAGCAGAAAAATACACCTTCCAACCTTCCCTAGACACACGCAGAGACAGAAGACACTGTACGAGAGGAAGCATTTTAGTGGCCTTGCTGCATTCATTTTCTCTTCAGAACAGAGAAAGGAGCAAGAGGTGGCAAGGAAAGACAAAAAAGAAAGAGGAGGAGGTGGTAAATGCTTCCAGGAAGCCACAGTGATCCTCTGAATCCCGGGAATATGCACTCTAAACTCCTCAGAGTAAGGAAAGGATGGAACGGAAAGGAATGCTCAGGCTATAAATGGCCTTCTAAAGGCCTTTGCTGGTGCTTTATCCTTCCAAACGACCAATGCATCTCCCCGCGTAGTGATAGAAATGAAAGGCCCAGCAGAGCAGGAGTGGGTACACTGGTTGGAGAAAAATTAATTTTGTTTGTTTCCCTACAGACCTTGGGTTGTTAACTATACAGACTACATCTGAACATTTCTTAAAGGATATATGAATAGTTTAATAGGTTAGAAAAGGAGGTGTAAACTAAATGCATTCTAAAAATCAAAATAAGACTGAGTTTAAGCTTTTGAAATCAGAGAGAAAGTAGGAAGTTTGCTAAGATATTTACCGGCTCAAAGTTGGGCAGTACGACATCTTCATCCCCAATGACAAATGTCATCATGCTGCAGACATGTAAGGCGTGTCCCACTGGGGAATACGCATTGAAGAGTAGCATATGCCTCCTAGAGAGAGGGAACACTGTGTGAGGAGGGCGCTTCCTCGGTCGGATGTATTTCTAGCTGCTGGATCAGAGTTTGGAGTCAAAGCGAGTGAAGATTTTATATATATTTTTAACACAGATGGGATGGACTACCTTTGGATTTCCACTCGCACCCTCCGATATCATGAAATCTGTGTTTTACTGGTTGCAGAAGACAGAAATAATTAGACAAACTTTCACACACTGAAGACGCCTCCCACATACTGTGCTGCTAAAGAGAATTCTAGATGTTTTTCTCATGTGTGTATAGAGCCTTGCTGATTCACAGACACATCATTTCACAGATGTGAGTTCTCTCCTTCCTATCTCGTGTCTCTAACACTGAAGACAGACACTTTCCTCAGTTACTGGCCATTTAGATTGTTATGAAGATGCCCATAACGCACTTTTGGCTTAGGGGTCTATGTGGGGACATGTAACTGTAAGATGCCCCCTTTTAAAGTCCCTGTCCTTAGTGTGTTGCCAGTTCTATCACTGATTCTCAACCTGGGGGTCATGACCCCTTTGAAGGTCGAACTACTCTTCTCAGGGGTTGCCTAAGACCGTTGGAAAACACAGGTGTTTACATTTTGATTTATAACAGTACCAAAATTGCAGTTCTGAAGTAGCAATGAAATAATTTTATGGCTGAGGTCATAACAGCATGAGGAACTGTATTAAAGGGTCATAGTATTAGGAAGGTTAAGAACTACTGAATTAGACAGTCTTGCGGAGTTAATTTGATTTCTGAAGAACCTCTCTATACAGAGTCTAGACTAAAAAATAATGATTTATTTTTTAAAAAATTGGTTTTCTAGGTTCATGACACATTGTTTTGGCATTAAATTTTGTTGCTTGGGATCTGCCTTCTGCACACAGTCCATAACTTTTCACTGATCACACACAACTACAAAGATTGAACTTAAGGGAAAAAAATCTAGCAAGAATTTTTTCCTGTTTGAAATACAAGATGGACTCCCTAATTCTATATACTAAAATCAGGAAAACACTTCCATTGTATATAATTTTCTTCAAACAGAAAATGAGACGTATTTGCCTGGTTTTACCATAATTAAAGATATCATCTAACAAAAATGCAACCCAGGTGAAATTCCAGGTTGGTGGGAAGAAATTTTCATTTACAATCTAAATGGAATGAAATCAAATGGACGTCTTGCTAAAGAGTAGTGAGATTTATGAGAACACAAGAGAGATTGGTGATACAATCATTTTAGAAACCTCTGGATTAAGCAGGTTTAGGCCATGTTCTTTACATATTCATCCCCAGAACTGTCAATAATGACCATCCCAAAAGAGCATCCAGTGTGGCCCAGAGAATGTCACTTATTTGTAAGGAGTCTGTCTCTCAATAATTCCAATGATGGACAGATGCCTAGTCAAATCACTTCAGGAAACAATAATGTAGACCGCCCACTGCTATTTCATTAGTCAACAGCCTAAAAGACTCAAAGGAAAATGAAGTCAGAGCCTACCCAACAGGCAGGCGCACCATGGCAGCCTTCGTAGCATAGGTGTGGATCCTCAAAACTGCACTGAGAGGCTTCAGGGACTTCCAGGTGATGGCTTCAGCTGTCAGGAGTCCAGGCTCCACGTAGGGACTGTCTTTTGTTAAGGCTTTGGGAAAAGGGAGATGTGTTGAAATGTGATTGTGGAATGATAACCCTCCTCCACTTGCATTGCGTTCTGTCTGGTAACAGCATACATAATCGTGAAGGTGAATCCAGTACTGACGGTATTCTAAAGGCATTCCTGAAATGCCAGATGCTGAGTTTATAAGTATGGGAAATAGCACCTGGCTTGGCTATTGCGCTGCCTCCCTATCCTGTTCGTTCTTCAAAATCATCTCCTCAGACAGAAAAACTCGGATGAGAAAATTGAGAAAAAGGAGGACGTGCAGATATATTTCATCATAGTCTGCTACTATTTTTATCATCTCTATGTGCATAATTAGAATACCTTCACAGATGTAACTTTAATGAGAAATTGTACAGTATCCAGAATAATAAGAGATTTCCAAGATGGTATTAAAATCAAAATATTTCCTTGTCTATCTAAATGTTTGTCTTTCAAATTCTAGAAGTCTTTGAACTTAAATAGAAGTTGCAAAAGAAAAAATTTAATCAAGTAAGTTTTTCTTTAAATGTGCATCAATAATGATGCATCAATGGCTGAGAACATAATAAATTTTGTCTTTTTTCTAAAAAAGAACCCTCTGAAGATGAAGGTATAAGGTCACAGTGTCCTCATGCATGCAAAATTTCAATATCCTGGAACATGAGGACTTCAGAGCGCTTTGCTAAGAAGGCATATTAAATTGAAATCACTAAATTTTGGTAATCTTATTAAGTGAATATTTATTTGGCACACAATATTCGCTATTCAAGACAACTAAAATTCAAGATGAAGCATAAAAGCTCTCACCTTTAATATTGTCAGAATACTCAGTTCTTAAGTATTTGGGAGATATTTGTTGAACAACTGTAATCTGTGACATGGTTAACTTGAGTTAAAGATGGTCTTTAATAAAATATGAAAAAGAATCAAAAAATAATCACATAGTCAGATGGCCTGTCCAAGCAGGGAAGTCCACCCACTAAAGGAAGAAGCAAGGCATGTCAGATGGTCTGTCCAAGCAGGGAAGCCCACCCACTAAAGGAAGAGGCAAGGCAAGTTAGGGCTATGGGGAGTTTGTGTGGAGAAACGAGGCCAGCCACTTCCCAGTGAAATCAGCAGCATGGCTTTCAACTGAAAATAAATGAGAATAGAGTAGTAAGTGAAGCCAGGCAATGATGGCGCACGCCTTTAATCCCAGCACTCAGGAGGCAGAGGCAGGCAAATCTCTGTGAGTTCAAGGCCAGCCTTTTCTACAGAGTGAGTTCCAGGACAGGCTCCAAAGCTACGGAGAAACCTTGTCTTGAATAACAAAACAAAACAAGAGAGGAGATGTGAAAGAGAGACTTCCAAGTTTAGCCTTTTGTGAGAAGAGTGGGAGAACAAGCAAACTAGGGACTGCCTGCAGAGGGGGCCGTGCTGAGATCTGGGTTCCTCGGTGTGGAGTGGGCTGGCCAGGTCGGGAGTTCCTTTTCCCAGTCATATTCAGATGCTCCTTTGCAGCCAAACATTTGACAGAGAGTTGAGTTTATTATAGGGATGCTTCTCAGGGAAGGGTGATGGAAAGAGGTAAGGGCAACTGTGTTTACTCGGCAGCATTTTCAACCTATGGTCCATGGGCCACATGTGGCTCTATGTAGCTAACAATAGCCATGCCTCCAGCCCAATAGAAAACCATTAACATACTTAAAACACTGTGAGATTTTGTTTTTGTTAAGTGGATTGCATCGTTCCCTAGAATGGACTTTGTAGATGTCACTGTCAAAAGGCTGAGCATGTCCAGTAAGGTGACAAAAGAACATAATTGCAGTGATTGGCCAGAGAACTTATACTGGAGTAGGAGGGAAAAGGTCATAAAAATGATGGGCATATAAGGAATGGTATCGCATAGATGGATGGAGAGCTTGTTAGAGTCAAGAATTATAAGGCTGGGAGTCTGAAGAGAGGAAACTCTGGAGAGAGATTTAATATAGTAATTATATTTAATAATATAATTTTATTTAATTTAATAAATATTAAAGGGATTTAATATTTAATAATGAGAATTTATTTAATTAATTCAAATAAGTCTGACACTAGCATTAACATAATCCATTGGCAGCACTTCCATGAACTTAGTCATTTCCCACAAGCCTCTAACTCAGAAAGATCTCTCACCACACTGAGGGACAGGGGGCCACAAGTCACAGAAAAACCCAGAATGAGCTAAAGGAAAAAATCATTTCTGATCTTTGTCAGATCAAGTAACAAGGAAAATAAGAATGATAACAAGTAGAGGCGAAAAGAAAAGTAAGACTGAGCATGCCAAAGACCTGAAAAAGAGACTGTGGCCAAGGAAGAATTGGTGGCAAGAGTAAGTAGAGTACCCAGTGTTGGAGGAGAAAGGGCAACAGAGGTGGTAGCAGGGGCAGTCCCTTGTAACTCTGCAGAGATAGTTTCATCACCTAGGGACTGAAAGTCTTATTGTTACATGTTCCCTAGCCCACCTGTGCTCTGGGCATCTAGACGATGGTGCTCTCAGAACCCTCTTACCTCCAGATTCCCCCCAGCGCACCAAAGCGGAAAAGCAAACCAGCAGTTCAATAGGCTTCAGGCTGTCCACAAACAGATAGTAGGGCACACGTTCCTCTGAGAACTACAAGAAATCAGACCAGTCATCAGGCTTACCGGTCCATTCATTCTGCCAGGCATAGTGTAGTTTACACACAGTGAACTACATTCTTACTGCATTCTATGGACCAGAGTCAGTACATTACAGGTCTAATAAGATGAAGCAATAATCTGTGGCAGCTGGGTCTTGAACCTCAGAGAGTCTTGTTGCTGAATTAGAAAACTCTTTTGCAAGAAGAAAAATAGGGAACCACCAATTCCAGGAATAAAGTTGTGAGAAGGGGGGCAAGCAAAGGGCAGAAGGTCAGCTACAGACAGGCAAGAAGGCACAGACTGAGCATTGTAGTGAATGAAATTGCCTAATAGGGATTCATGTATGTATTTTGCAGAGTGTTGCATAGGAAAACAAAACAAAACAAAAAACTTTTTTTTTCATTCTTCTCACAAGATCATCAGAAATATATCCTGGGCTTGCTGATGTTCAGGGTGTTTTGTTTCAGATATACAGTAAAGTGATTGGTCACATCAGAATTCTTTGGAAAGACAGTCATATAGAGCTGCACGGTTAAGACTTCGGTGTGTTCTATAGAGAACTATGAGTAGCCCTAATTTCCAAGAAAATGCAAAGCAGAATGAGTGGGTTGCCAAAGGCACAAAGTTTGTAGGGGTAGCAAAGCCAAAGCTTGTCTCCAACACTGTACTCATGACTATAGCCTTGTTATTGCTTCTCAACTTCACAGTTCTTTAATATAACTTTGAATGGTGGCATATATAAGCACATTCAACAAACCTAGTTGTCACTATGCTGTAGAAGAATGTCATAGAGGTGCTACTTTACCACAATATTTAAACAACCAGTTAGTAGCGGGATGATGAATCTCTAGTCACACTGTAATAATGGAAAGCTTGCTATTCAATAAACTATAAAATCGTTGCTAGAACTATGGCATAGTAAAAGATCCAAGTCACTGCCTCCTCCGGTATTATCTATTATTAGTTACCATCAGCCATTTCTTTTACGTTCCCTTTGACTTACAGTATACTAGTGTCGTTGACAGATGTTTTAAATACTCATTATTTGAGTGTGAAGGACCTTGGGTCTCCCAGTCCTGTGAGGAGAAATGAGCTCTGCAAGGGGCTCAATTTTAAAGGTTTAGCATTTAGGGCATTGGTTTTCCTCAAAGCCATTCATGAGTGACTTTCAAATGTCTCTTTCCCGTCCTCACACTGAGCATTGGGAGAATATCTGTGAGGTGGGCTGTGGCCACCAGGACTGTGCTAAGTTGGCAGGACCAGTGACTAAAGCAGGAAAGCCTGGCCTCAGACCACATTCAACCCTTTCTTTGAGATTGCATGGAAGCTTTGAGCTCCAATGTCTTAAAAAATATATATCGTTTCCTCATGACCATGTATGTTATAGACATTTGGAGAAGTAAACAAGTTACATAGGCATGTCACTTTATTTTGCTAAATTGATATTTTTAAAAGGAAAAATAATTATTTATAATCACTTAAAAAAAAAACCCTTAGAACAAAGAACATTTGACCATGCCACTACATATGCCCATACATTGAAAAGGTTGATGGTTTTCAAAAATGGTGAACTTTAGTTTGAAAGTGTCAGCCAACATTTATCATCATTTACTGATAGGAAAACTGTCTTACAGGCATTGTCTTAGTTATACTCCAACCATGTGGATGACTCTGGGATACAAACTAGTAAAGCATCACTTATGGTCTGGATAAAGGGTGATTAAAAAACTGAAAATTGATGTATCAAGTATAATTGTGTAAGAAATTTAGAATGTTTTAGTAAGGGCATTCTTTGATGTGAGATTCCCCTCTGTATGCTGTAAATACCATTGATTAATAAAAAAAAAACTGTCTTGCCCTGCGATAGGATAAAAGAGTAGAGTTAGGTAGGGAAAACTAAACTGAATGCTGGGAGAAAAAAGGCAGAGTTTAGAAAGAAGCCATTTAGCCCCGCTGGATACAGACCGGAACTTTACCAGGTGAGCCACAGCCACATGGCCATACATAGATTAATAGGAATGGGTTAAATTAAGATGTAAGAGTTAGCTAATAAGAAGCTAGAGTTAATGAGCCAAGCAGCGATTTAATTATTACAGTTTCTGTGTGGTTATTTTGAGAGTCTGGAAACTCTGGAAATAAACAAGCAGCCCCCATACAATAATTCTTCATGAACCTTAAACCTATAAAGGAAAGTTTAATGAACTTACCTTGAATTCTGACTTTTGAAAATTAAGACAATAAGAATTTGGTTTGTGGAAAATATATATGTGGCTGAAAAGGAGAACATTTATAACAGATTATTGCCATTAGATACAAAACTAGTATTACATGTTTAGTTTCTTAAACTTAAATAATTATAGGCAAAAAAACTTCTTTACAAATTGCTTCACTTGTTGTTCTAAAGAGACAAAATTATCTCAATGGGAAAATCTACCTTAATTAACAAGTGCTTGAGAAGGAACTAAGACTAACTAACATGGGGTTTTGTTGATAATGTGCTATGCAGATGGATATTCAATGTATCCATTATTCCCTTCAGGCAGCAGAAGAGAGCGAATGCAGATACCCACAGCCAGACATTGTGTGAAGAGAGAGTCTAAATAGGAAGTCTCCATCAGATCCCTTCCCTCAGGTATTGGGAAACCCCAAAGAAGACAGGAAGGAAAGATTGTAGAAGTCAGAGGGAATGGAGGACACCAGAAGAACCCTGCCTACAAAATCAACTAAGCAGGGCTCATATGAGTTCACAGAGACTGAAGGGGCAAGCATGGGGCCTGCATGGGTCTGCACCAGGTCCTCTGTGTGTACAATATGGCTGTTAGCTTGGAGTTTTTGTGGAACTCCTAACAGTGGAAGCTGGTGTATCTCTGACTCTTAAGCCTATTCTTAGGACTCTTTTCCTCCAAATGAATTGCCTTGTCTAGCCTTGATATGAGGGATTTTGCCTTGTCTTAACATATCTTGTTTTGTTCTTTTTGACTGTTGTCTCTTGGAGGCCTACTCTTTTCTAAGGAGAAAAGAGAGTGACGAGAGAAAGAGAGAGAGAGAGAGAGAGAGAGAGAGAGAGAGAGAGAGAGAATATGGGGGAGAGGGGATGTGTGGGGAGCTGGGAGGAGTTGGGGGAGGGGAAATTGTGTTGTGGATGTATTTATTATATGAGAGAAGAATCTATTTTCAATCAAAAGAAAAATTGTATTTGATATTATGCTAATTCCCAGCTGATACCTACTTTCCTTTTTTGAATGATAGTTACGAATCAATAGATCATATGATTAATGTATAAAGATGCAGAAACAAACCATGTCTATACAGTAGCATAGCTTAGGATTTATTTAGGAGAATCTAATCAGCTAAACAGCACTTAAATACTTACTGAAAGCACACACAAAAGTCTTCAAAATCTAACCATATTTCTCTGGAAGCACCTTCATTTACTGTTGCCAAGTCCTCCTGTGACTTGTCCTGTGTCGCTGTGGTCATGCTCATCAAATCCTTTTCTAAACTATGAGCATCAGGTGGGTGGGTGTCACCCAGAGAAAACTCTATCTGTTCATCTGGGAAGAGGAGAGGACAAATATGTCAAGCATAGCTTACACTGTTAAGCGACAGACTGTTAAAGTATGGAAAAATGAATGGCAGGAGTGTTTCAAATTCTAGTTCTCTTTATGGGAAATCAGTGAGATAATCACTTATATATAGGTCTAAGGTCTGTGAAGGTAGAGTTCACACACTCATAATTTTATAATACAGAAACTTTAAATCACTTTGGTAAGTTTGGGAACATGTTCTTTAAAAATTATCAAGCTATGACAGATATAATTAGTGTATTGCATAAAGTCTGCTACAGAGATATTGTAAGGGGCAGTCCTGGGGCTGGGGAGATGACTGGGTGGTTAAAATCACTGGTGGCTCTCCCAGAGGTCCCAAGTTCAAGTTCTAACAACCACATGGTGGCTCACAACCATCTATAATGGAATCTAATGGACTCTTCTATCTGATGCTCTCTTCTGTCATGCAGGCATGCATGCAAATAGAGCACTCATATACATAAAAATACATACACAAATAAATCTTAGGGAAACGTTTAACCAGGCAGTGCTGGTAGTTGCCTTTAATCCCAGGCAGAGGTGGGCACATCTCTGTCAGTACAAGATCAGCCTAGTCTTTAGAACGAGTTCTCAAACAGTCAGGCTACACAGAGAAACCTTGTCGTGGAAAAAAGAATGAGCCAGAGGAGCAGGGAGGGTCGGAGTGCAGAAAACAGGGAAAATATGACGGGTCTGTTGCTCCTGATGTGTCAGCCAGCCCTTTAATTACTCCACACAGTGACAATAACTACGGTTTATATTTGTCAAGTATTGTCACAAAACTCATAGAGAATCTTGAACCAACAATTTAGATACATGTATGTGACATTTCTTTTGGATATGAATCTCGACAAAGTCTTTAGTTCATAACAGTATTATGACTACAACAAGCATGCGTTAAAAGGCATGACAGTGTGGACACCCACCCGTAAACTCAGTAACCTTGAGTGATGGAGGAAGGTCATTGGTTAAATTAAAAGAAACTGCTTGGCTCTCATTGGTTAGGAGATAGGTGGGAGGAGTAAACAGAACAAAACGCTGGGAGGAAGAGGAAGTGAGGTCAGACTCGACAGCTCTGCTCTCAGGAGCAGACGCCTCTGCAGAGAGATGCCATGCACCGCTCCCAGGCAGACACACGTGATGAAGCTCCGACCCAGGATGGACAGAGGCTAGAATCTTCCCGGTAAGACCGGTGCTATACAGATGATAAGAAATGGGCTAGTCCAGGTGCGAGAGTTAGCCTAGAAGAGGCTAGGTAGAAATGAGCCAAAGCAGTGTTTAAAAGAATACAGTGTCTGTGTAATTATTTCGGGGCATAAGCTAGCCAGGCAGGCGGCTGGGGTTTTGGGGACATAGCCCCGTCGCCGCCGCTCTTATTATTACACTTGAGGATTAAGAGCTTGAGGCCAACTGGGACCTCAGTGAGTTGTAGGCCAGTCAGGACAACTTAGTAAGACCCAGTCTCACATGAAACAGAACAACAAAATGAAACGATCACACACACTTGACTCACAGACTCTCCATTGCATGCTCCTCCATTTCTATTTCCACTTGAACTTAACCTGTGAGACTGTCCCATGTTCCTAGTCTGGAGTAGATGAGAACTAGTAAATCATAGGAGAGGATGACATGGGAGAAGGTAGAACTGTCTGTTTAGAAGCAGGATTTTTGAGTGCTTTGTTATCTATGGGAGAGCAAAAGCATGAGGGAAAGACTAGTTTACCTTTTCCAGGGATAGGCTGTGATGGAAGGGTACCCTGCAAAGTGAAAATGAACAATTGTAAGTATATACATGACAACCTAAATTAGGAAAATAGGCAGCTGTTTAATGGTGTATAGGAAGCATGAACCAGGAAGGAGACAAGAAGGACCTTTATGGCAGAAGGATGCTCCACTCTCTAAGGTGTCGTAGATACACAAGGTGTGGGTTTAATGGGGTCCTTTACACTGCTGAGATGTGGAGAAACAAGAGAGTTCACAATTTCAGATACATCTTGCCTGATTCAGGGCCGATCCAGTACCTGCGACAGGTGTCCTGTTAACATGTTCATCTCTCCTTGGCTGATGCTTGCATTGAACTCATTTTCTACAAGAGGAGGAAGGATGGATCCCAGAGGTGTCCCTTTCTTAACAACAGATTGTACAAAATGCCTAGTGGAGAAAAACCCACAAAACTTCTGTTGCTGTCACTTCTGATTTATGGTGACTAGTGAATACATTTAGTTTTGTCAACAAGAATAGGTTCTGATTCTGTTCATTTTGTTCTTATCCTTTTACAAGGAAGTTTTTAAAAAGCACCTCACACAAACCCTCTGAATAACATTTTATATTACTTTCTAGACCACCACTATATCAGTCAATGTATTGTACACATTTTAGAGAGACATTGTTTAAAGATGTGAATTGTTGATGATTACAACATTAGTGGAATTAGCCGAGTGTGTGTGGATGAAACATTTTGCTGTTGGGAATCTAATCCAGAAATGTAAGCATTTAAGCTTCTAAGCGTGACTCTCATATTCTTTACCCAAGTCACTTCCTCAAGAAGTCATTGACATGGTCCATTTCAATTGCACACATTTCATTGGCACATCAGATGCATATCATAATATATGTATTTTATACTACTGTTTCAAAGATACAATCAAATTCTACATATATAACAAGGCATAGTGGTGCATGCCTTTAATTCCAGAAGAGAAAGGTGAGTTCCCAGCCAAGAGAACAAGTTCTAGGTCGACCAGGTCCACACTGTGAGACCCTGTCTCAAAAGCAAAATAAAAATAATTTTTACTCATATAGACTTCATGAACTAGGATCCCACCATGTTTAGTTAGATTGTATTCTCCTACTTTCATACAACTTCCACTAGAGGGTAGCAGAAACATATTTATGAAGCTCCAATTGTCTCATACAAAACCATGAGCCAGGAATGAGCAAACATGCTGCTCCAGCCATGGAATTTCAATGAAATGAAATCACGACAGCAGTCATTCTCCCTGGAGATTGTCCTTACGTTGATATGAGAAATCTGATTGTACCACAAAACAAGTCTAGGACCTGTCTTCCACAGAGAGTGCAGTGGCATTCACATGCCTTTGCCTTTGTCACAGAGCTTGGATATGGGAATGAACTGATAACAGATTACAGTGCATAGTAGATTAGAGGAAGGCAATCAAGTGATGGTTGTCTGTTCCTGGGTATTGGAATCTTTATCTATTTTAATCAAGGAGCAAAAAGAAGTTACATAAAATTGGGTATGGAAGTAACTCAGGAAACTTGAGCTATGAAATCAATCCATTTTTTTAACTTGTAAACATAGAGATGCTTAAAGGCTAGATATGATAATATAAGCCATAGGACAATGTGTTATGGTGTCAACACAGCTACAGTGTTTACAGCCTATAAAACCTCTGATTAGTATGCAAACACAGTCATATGAAAGACTATCTATCTATCTATATATATATATATATATATATATATATATATGAATGGCAAATTGAAATCTTAGATATGCTGAACAATGTCCAGCATCAACTGGACTGAACTAAGGTGTGCCTAGGTAACTGGTAAAGTATCACTTCTGGGTGTGTCTGGGAGGTGACTTCTGAAGGAGATGAACTTGGGCATCAGTGGACTGAGTGGGAAAGTTCTGCTCTCAGTGTAGGCAGGCACTGTCCAATCAGCAGTAGGCATGTGTGGCACACAACGGCTGAGGGAAAATGACTTTAATTTCTTGTGCCTAGACCAGTGGCTCTCAACCAGAGGGTTGAGACTCTGTATCAAATATTTTGCATATCACATATCAAATATCCTACTTATCAGATATTTATATTACATTACAATTTATAACAGTAGCAAAATTACAGTTTTGAAACAATGGAATAATGTTAGAGTCACCATAACATGAGGAACTGTTTATGGGTCCCAGCATTAGGAAGGTGAAGAATTATGGTCATGGATTATTTTGTCCCTGCTCATGGACATCACAACCCCATGGTCTCTGCTCTTTGAACTCCAGGACTTCTATAGCAGCACCCCTGATCCTTCAGCTAAATGGACACCATGCTTCTGCTTTCTGTACTTCTAAAGCTTCAGACTTGGATAGCTTCACTAGTGGCCTCCCTAGTTCTCTAAATGCAAGTGGTCTTTCTTAAGACTTCTCTACTACCACGTCACTGATACTTCCCAGAAATACCTTGTCATCCACAGAGTTACCAGGCTTCTATACCATTGCTCCTGCTATCATCCAGTCATAAACATGCTGGTTAGCTTTCTCTGGAGAACTTTCAGTATAAAAATAATTGGAAAACTATGAAACATTCATTAAAAGAAAAAAGAAGAAAAAAACAACAAAAATAAACAATTCCCCCAACATGACAGAAACACAAGAAAGAGTAAAAGATGTCAAGAATGTGCCTAATACTTTAAAATTAAACAGATTAAGACAGTGTGAGCTAATTAGTTTAAAAAAGTGTCTAATGTATTAAACTTAACCAGAGTAAGGCAGTGTAAGTTAACTTATTAACTGGCTTTGGTATAAAGAGTGCTTAACAGTACAAAGTACACCGAGTTGGGCATTTAAATTATAACAGCTGTTTTTCTTGTCAGTTTTTATTTCTATCATGGTTACAGTTCATGGATATCCCAGAAAAGACTGAGGTATATCAGAAGCATATACATCTACCACAGTCTCTGATGAGTAATATTGTCAACTTGACAGGATCTAGAACCACCAAGGAAAAACTCTGGGTATGTCTGTGAGGATTCCTAGATTGGGTTAAATTGAGGTGCTATCACTGAGGGCAGCATCAGTTCACATGCTGGGGTCCTAGACTGAATGAAAGGAGAAAGAGGTTGAGCATAGTATCCATTTGATCTTTTTTGCTTCCTGACTGCAGGTGCATGGCCCTTGTTCTCTCTCAAATTCATATTACAGTGGAGGCCCAAAAATGTGATCCTGTTTCAGCTTGACCAAAGGTCAGAGAGTTTAAACTTATTTCCAGTCCTTCAAAGTTATTGTGCTTCTACCTTAAACAAAGGTCCCACCTAGATTTAGTCAGAGAGTTCTGCTCTCTCAAGGTTATAATCAACAGTTGTGGCTAAGAGCCAGACCTTGTATTTCAGGAATAGAGAAGTAGATATGTTTCTACCTCAAACAAAACTCTATGGATCCAATTTAAGTTCCAGTTCCCTTAAGGAGATAACTTTGGATCCCACCCAGGGAGTGGCTTGCCTACAGAATGTTTTGGTCTAGGGTATGAGCAGGACTTGTTTTGTTCTAGCAACAGAATGTTTAACTGTGGTTGTAACATGTGACCTTCAATTGGTATGTTCATTTCCTTGTATCATGTTAATGCGGTTTTTGGTCTTACTTCTGCCTATTGAGATCAGGGGTATTTAAAGCAATTGGAAATTAAATGTGGGTGAATTCCAGTACTCACTGGAACTCCCTTTTAATATTATTCTATATGTTTCTCTGTTTTATTATTTTCATTTGTGCTTCATATTCTTTATTAATATTTTCTAAATCCCCATGCCTCTACCTTAGCAAAAGGTATTTTTGTCTAGCCTGGTCCCCCAACATGTCACATGTATGCATAAATATGTGCATATGTATTCCTGAATATATAAATACAACCTGCTCAGTTCATATAATGTTATTGTCTCTATATGATTTCTAGGCTGACCACTTGATTTTAGATAACCATTGGAGTGGGGGGACTCTTTCCTGGGAAAGACAATTTCTTAATTTCTCTTATTAAATGCTCACATATTTTCAAAATTTAAAATATTTTTAAAAGTACCCAATTAAGCCAAGTACATGTGATTACAACTATCAAATTATAAGATACCAAGAAGTTTCTGTATGACTTAGATGCCTCAAAATATTTTTTTATTCAATATGTACTGAGTATAGGCGCTTGTCAAATCCTTAGTAGTGTGTTAAATATCAAAATTTTACAGTATTGATATAAACCTTATATTCAACTGAAAATGCAGAGGGGATGAAAAATAAATTACACAACATTCTTTCATATCTAGAAACCTAACAGTAAGAGGAAGGTGTAGAAATAGATACTTGAGAGTTTTTCATACAGAAAGGGCATAAAAGCCAAAACCAAATTGTAATAGCTCCACAGGTTGTCCTCTTGGAGAAGAGCAGGGCACATGGCTTCACAAAGAGGGCAGGAAGTCATGTGCTCTGAAAGGGAGTGCACCTGAAAGTTAAGTTCCTGTGTCCAACCTCAGCCCTGAGGCAACAGTAGTAGGCATGGACCTTTGGAGGCCTTTAGGATGAAAGCAAAGTCCTCATGAGTGAGACTTGTGCTCTGGGCAGCAGGGTTCTAGGGAGTTTGTGCCACTTCTTCACATAAGGAGGCAGAAAGAAGCCTGCATAAGGAAATGGGTCTTTTTACACAGTAGATAAACTGGGGTCTTGATCTTGAATCCCCAGCTCCCAGGACCAAGATATACTCTTGCCACTTACAATCCACAGGTCTATGACATTTTGTTTCCACAGTTTGCACTCAAACAGAAAATGGATGCCCAGAATCTGGCTGTTGCCCATCTAAAGCGGTAGACATCATTTTGGAGCTGAGTAGAGGTTAGAAGAGTTTTAGGAACTTTATTAAATGCCTACATTGCTGTTTTGTTAAAATTATTTTGGTACTACACCATAAAGAACAGGAAGGTGTAGAGGAAATTCTAATTTCAAGAAATATGTAAGTGATTTTCAAGATTATTTCAGTACAAATATGGGAGGAGGGATAAAGAGAATTCTTACCAAAATGTTAAAGTCTCAGATAAAAATGAGATGCTACTGGACAATAACAGAAAGGCTGTTACTGCTACAAAGTGGATGGATTATTTTTGTGTTCTAGAATTTTGGGAGTAGTGAGCGAGAAAGAATTTCCAGGCAGGACATCAGGAGCCAAGGGCAATAGACAACCCATCATTAAACTCCCTCTGCTGCTCATGAGATCAACTGCTGATTTCTTGTGCTCAGTCCAAACGGGGAGCTAGCCTGCTCACGAAATATCCTCGCAGACATCCAAAACCACTTCTAGCCACAGAACCCTAGGGCATGTGCATTCCTGCAAACTTGTTCTGGAAACAGTTATTCTATGACCAATGCTCCTGGGACCAAGGGAACATTTAAGAGGAAATTATTCCCATTGTGCACAAATCCTGACTTCAGGCACCAGTTGCCTATGGTTTAGGCTGATGAAACCTCAAGATCTAACTAATATCAGATGAGGAGATAGTTTAGAAGCTTCATTCTGAAACTGCTCTCAATTCCATCCACTAATAATAAAAATGCAGCCTCAGTCTCCCTGCTCGGATCTCGTTCGTGACTTCTGTTATCCTGTTTCCTAGCGTGCACACTTAATCCTACTCTTTGGGAATTTCATACCCTCGTGGAATGCATTTTGATTATATTTACGTCCACTGCCCTCCTCCATACACCTAGAAAGATCCCCCTCAAAACTTTATGCTCCTTCTTTTTGTTGACAACCCACTGAGTCCAATAATCACTGCTCATGTGTATGGCTGTGGGGCTATCTGCTCGGGCAACCCACCAGAGTTCACACCAGCAAAGAAAAATGACTTTCTCTCCCTCGGCAATCAATAGCCAATAGCTCCTCAACTAGGGATGGGGTTTGGTGAGCCTCTCTTACCCACAGGGTGATTTTGACTATTTTTATCTTGTGCAGTTCACCGTATCTGGGACATCTTTGGTACAATAGTCATGCACACTCTTGCTTCCATTTCTAAATAAGACTTCTGCTTGCAGGCATTCTGTATCCACACATTTAGTTTATCAATAAGACTAAGAGCTCATAATATCTTCCCACAGGCAGACGTTATCAGATCAGCATCCCATACAACCTTTAACCCATTTAATCATATGTAACTTTTAACCTATTTCACCATATAACCCATGCAACATCTTTAAAAATCATTTCTAACAAACCCAATCACCTGAGGGTTAGAATTTCATTTTGGGGTATATAAAATTTTTAAGCTATAATAGTCATACATAAAAATATAAATAAAATTATGTAAGCATGAGCTATAAGGCATCCCATTCAATAGACTGTGAGGATAAGCATATATATTTGGCCTCAGTGGTCTTCAGGCATTCTTTCCAGTAAGTGTGATTTTTAGCCACATACGTCACAGACACACTGAAGAGAAAGTCACATACTTACGTTTCTGTTGGAATCGTAAATGGAGTCATTCTGTAGTTCAAAAATGGACTTGAAATCTCAAGAAACTGCTCAGGCTTCTTCGGTACAGTATCTGAAAAGTTCCGGTGGGGAAATGAGATGTACATTTCCAGAATCTTTCAGATTCTAAGCAGTGCTGGTTAGAGGACGTGTTTACCCAGGGGTTTCAATAGAGTTAAACAGGAATGAACAGAGACATTTTTAAGTGAAACGGTTTACAGATCTTGCCAACGTTAGCTTTCTTTTGTCTATAGCCAGTTTCTTTTATGGAGTAGAACAGTGAGAACTCAAATGGTGAAAGACAAGTCTTTGTATTTGCTAATGCTTTAATGGTGACTTTCCATATCAATTTTTTCTTTAAAAAACAAGTGTCCCTCAATTAACCTCCTCGGCACAACCACATAGGACATGCTGAGGAATGTGAGCTGGTTCATGGGACTACGGGACTATAGTGGAAGAAGAAGCAGGAAGTGCCAGGAATAGCAAGGAAATAGTGGGTTTGTGGGTATGCGTAAGTGTTAAGTTAGTTTAGAAGTAAGAAATTGCCAATGAGAAAGGAGAGTAGCACATCACCTCAGTGAACTCTAAAGTTGAATGGGAAAGAAACAAGCTCAGGTAGTTAGCCACGCCCCATTAGCCTTCAGAATGGACCTCCCTTCCCATTTTTGCTATTTTTTTACTTTACATATTAAGCCCAATAGAAAAAAGAAAAACAAATACACGATGAACCCTAGTGTAGGCCACTGTCACTGTGGATCCACCGGACCAAATACAGAACACATACTTGAATTTTTTAGATACATAATTCGGACATGGGTCAAGTAGCTTTGGGTGCAGGGCTGCGTGGCTTACCTCCGAACATACCATTCTCCATGTGAGACACTGGGAAGCCCCAGAGAAGTGTAAATTAGACTGTAAGGCCACAGGGCACATACCTTGAGCTTCATCCGTTATGACCGTTTCCTTTTTTTGGCGAATGAGTTTCCAGGGAGGTAAGGGAGGAGGTTTGGGGGGTGCCACAAGGGGACAAGACCTACTTCTGGTCACCAGCACAGGGTGGCTACAGATGTGAGAAAGCCCATATTCCCTAAGTTTCTCTGCAGAACTCGCCTACAAGATGGAAAGAAGATTTGAAATGAATCTTTCATCACCTCTCGTATCTAAAAGCAACACTTTTGCCAATATAGGAAAACAGGGACACCAATGTTTCTAGCTCTTAATAGAAACAACACCAACATTTCTATTTACTAATGTATATATTTATATTATATTTATATATGTTTATATATTATAACTTGTTTATACCATAGTATATAGTGTATTCATATTTATATTTATTAAATTATTAATATTATATTGATATGTGTATTAATTTATTATTTGCATGTTTAAGTTTTCCTGAAACCATATTTGCTTATTGAAAAGAAAAGATTAGATCATTTGCGAGCTTAAATTCCAAAGAAAATATAAAAATCTGTAGGCAGTATTTTGTAGGTTAAAGCTGTAAAACCAGTTTTTATTAGCTAAAAGTTTTTTTTGAAAAAAACCTCACAATTGTTATTTAACATTAAAAATGTTTTTAAATATGTTCAGTCTTGCAAGGTGACAAGAAATGGCCTTATCTATGGGAGATTGTAATCTCTAACAGCGGGCTTTTCCTCAGGAAGTCCCTCCATTACTGGAGACAAGAGAGGCATGGACAGGGAGCATAGAAGCTGTCCTGACAGATATGTCCCATAGTCAAACATTAAGCAGTAAAGTCACTTTCTTTGGGATGCATCAGACGATTATTTTAACATAACTGTAGCTCCTAAATGCTGTCTGAAGTATATTATAGAAGAGAGAGGCAGATAGACAGCAGCCAGAGACAGAGACAGAAAGTTTAATTGGTCCATACCGCAACCACAGATGGCTTTAACATTTAAAGTAAAATAATAAAATACCAACTACACTAAAGTCAGTCCCTCCAGGAACCATTTTCTTTCTAATGATTTCACATGATTAGTTTCTGTAATCATGGTATAGATAATAATTCAAACTGAAGAGAAAAATGATACCCTGATTTTTAAAAGTACCTAAGAAGAAAAGTTTTTTTCACTTTTTTATTTTATAGACTCTTCCAATTTACTACAAAAACATTCAGAAATTTCTTTAATTTGTAAAGTAGCTTAAAAACAAATATTTCCTTTCTTAGGTGTTGGAAGCCACCACGAAATCAAATCACTGCCCCAGAGTAATCCACTGGAAACTCGGGAGTGAATTTAAGGGTAGCCTGTGATAGGAGGGGTGCTGGATCACATAGGGTAGTTCTTGATGACTTGCTCTATTCCTCTGTGGTCTCCATTACTTCTTAGCCAAATGCAAGTCACTAACTATGTGTGTTGATCTTAACATGTTTTGGGGCTGTAACTTTAGTGTTAGCCTCCATTTTACAAAATTTCAATAGGGAAGAACCATTTCCTATGGATTTATGATTTAAAAGGTATACTTATATTCTCTAGGCTAGTTGATATTTACAGGGGAACTAGATCAACCTCATAGAAAGCCAACCCAAATGAACCATCAGATGGGATAGGGAATCACAACACTCCAGACAAATCTGGGATGGGTCCTTTGTAATCATGTTACAAACAACAGATTGATTCCACAGTCTCTGGCACCTTAAATTCTTTATGGCACCCAAAGGGAAGGTTTAAACTGGTGTTGTGGTACACATTTGTTTCCAGTACCGAGGAACCTGAATCAAGAAGATCACAAATTCTAGGCCAACCTGAGCTACATAGCGACACTGTATCTAAGGAAAATAGAAAAAAAGATTTGTGAAGAATATTCTGTCCTTAATTCCATAACTAGAGTTGCTTCTGAAACTTTTAACCCAATCTCTTTACAATTAACCCAATCTCTGTTAGTTCCCAGAACAGGAGTCTATGTGGTAGCCTTGCTCTTCAAATTTCCTGAAACGATCTCTGCTTTGAGCACACCTTCTCCTATTTGCTAGTGTAACTTCTTAGACCGCAGGTTAAAGAGTTAGCTTCCTTTGGGAAGATCTCCCTAGCTGCCCATTAGGGGGAAGATCCATGCTTTGTGTCTGTCACTCACATTGATTTCCCCCTTATTTATATAGCTATCCATTTTTGCCATTACTCAACAAACACAGCTTAGCTAGGTACCTAACATACTCTCTGTTGTAACAGCTTTTTAATTCTTGTTGTCCACTTCATTACAGAATTTGAGCTTTGTAGTGAGGAATTTAGATTATGTTACTCATCTTTATTACCTTAAGATCAGAGCATATTCCCTGAGATGTAGTTTATATTATTAAAATATAAGAATTAATGTGCATTGAGTGCTACAGTTTTAATAAGCAGTTTGAGTATCTCTTGGATATGAGGTGTGACATTCCACGACATATGGCTGATGTACCTTAATGATCCATACATTGTGTCTTTACCATCGAGAGCACCTAAAATGGTACCCATGGCTCACATGAAAGAGGAGACCATCAGGCCTAAAGTAAACACGAGTCTTAGCTTTAGGCATACATTTGATTGTGGGAGCTGCTGATTTCCAGAAACTGTGAAAAGTTCTGAGTCTGTTATTCAGTCACAGCTTTGTTACTTAACTCTGAATTAAAAAGAACAGAACCTGCCTATGTCCCTATGCTCGTGCTAGCATCCTGGGTCCTATCATTTTTATATTCCTACTGTTATGCAGTAGACTTTGGCTGGTAATAACAGCTTCTGAAATGATGGTATGGTGCTCTCAGGTTAATCTAAAAGACGAACGTGACACATGGGGCAGGAGTGAACCTATTGGAATACTTACTTTTCAAGCTAATTCTCATTAAAATTTTAAAAATCAACTCTGACACAATGGATATTCATGTACAATTGTATCAGAGTGCGTGCTATCCTTACAGTTTAATGTGGTGACTTTACAGCACAGAGAACCCCAAGGGTGAGGTGCTGGATGTCTAACGTCTCCACATAGGGTAAGGATGGAGCAATGCTGTCAATGTATGGCTGCGTTCGTCTAATTAAACTGTGTGGTAACTTGATAGATATTATTACAAGAGGCGAGAACTTGCTTTTCCCTCAAAGAACAAAAAGTTGCTCAAAACAAATAACATAATTGTTATATAATCACTAAACACATCATTTAAATGTGACACCACAGGGAAAACTGTTAAACAAAAAGCCAGCTTCCCAATGAAGCATAAAATAAGACTCCACACTGAACAAAAGTATAGAGTTTAATATAGAACATATGCACAGAGGAAGGAACCAAAGAACATATACCAGCACGTACACAGTCTAAGCCTGATTGTATACACTATACACAATTTAATTGTATTGCCTTTGGCTGTATTTACTAAATTTATGTTATTAAGTTTGTTGTTTAAAAGCAAGTAGCGTTTATTATGCATTGTCTTATCATGCAAAAAGATCGTGGCTGTGGCTCCGCAGTCTTAGTGCAAATATATGTATTATCATCACACTTTAAGAACATATGTGTGACTGGGTGGTGTATCATGGTTACTGAGTACCAGCCTCAGCACCCTCTCAGGGTTCAGAATAGGACTTCTACGGCAAGCGGAAACTGATTGACTCAGGTACGCCCCCTTCCCCACAAGTTGCTTTTATTCCTTGAGGGAAGCTAAAAGAAGGGAAAAGAAGCATAAGGGTATAAGGCTAAAGGGTAAGGCATCAGACATAAGGCATAAGGGTAAGGATAAAAATAAGGGTAAGAAAAGAGGTAAAAGGGGGGTGTGATCACCACAAAGCTTTCAGTTTAAATAAGCATACAGACTAGTTAACAATCCCATAGGCTAAGTTAAAGAAAATCTCTTCTAGAGACCTTGCTTTTGACTCCATCAGCGTGCCCAGGTGAGAATTTTTCTCTGAAGCTAGTTTTTGTGACTCAGGCCATTTTCCTATATAAACGGATTAATTTCCTGGGCTATGATCTTATGCTAGTTGAAACCAAGGTGAAGGACAAGTACAGAATGTTAGTAACCTGTTAAGTCAGAGCAGACCAGTAGATGGCACCTTCCTGAGTCTGCTGTTAGAGCAGACTCATCACCTCCTGTATGAGGTGCCTTTCTTATCAATGACTCCTGTCAATAAAGAACATTTGTGAGGGACTATTTTTATGTAGATTTTGGCTGTGAGAACAAGGACTTGACTGAATCCTTTTCACACCATAGGGAGGTATCCAGTCACCCTACAGGAAAAGTCAGATTTATACACTGCTGGGATATTCTAGAAGGGAGACGATTTCACAAGATTTTTACAGAATTGACAAAGGACAGGTGTGCCCGTACTCTGCAAAAGCGGGTTCTCCATGTGGAGTGTACGTACATACAGCCCATGAAAAGTCCAATAGTTCCAATAGCTGTACATTTACTGTATAACACTTGTGGGCTGACCACAATGGTAGTGTACACCTTTAATACCAGCACTCAGGAGGCAGAGGCAGGCAGATCTTTGTGAGTTTGAGGCCATCCTGGCGTACAGAGCAAGTTCCAGGACAGCCAGGGCTATACAGAGAAAACTTGCCTATATGTGTACTCTAGTTGCTGAAAAGTGATTGTCAGGAATGATGTACATGAGTTTTCACTGAAACGTATACTTCCTCTATTTTTCTTTTGTACATAATATAAAAATATTTTAAAATGTCTATTTTACCTTTATATAATGAGATAGTACTATGAACAATTGAGATAATTTGGATGTTCTAGCCCCTTGTACAGGAGCATGTACCTCCCCTCCATCACACATAAGGACATGATATCTCTTGGTTTTGAAGTCTTACCATCTTCTCTAACGTAAAGATCTTGTTTTCAAACAAATAGAGTGGTGTAAAGGTAGCATATACAACCATTTGAGGGGTCTGTACTGCTGAGGAACCTGGAAAAAAAGCATACATCGATCATGAGCATTCCTGTCAACATGAAACTGGATAGTTACCTTCTCAGTGTGGTCTCTTTTATAGGAGGGATAGAAGAGCGGGGAAGCAGAGAGGAGGAGACAAAGGAAGGAGAAGTGGAAGGAAATAAGAAACAGAAAGAGAGGGGAGAATGTATCTGGTATCTTTTCCTCTTTTTTATAATGATTTAACCTTAACTACCACCCTAAAGGAATCTCCAAAAGCACTTACATTAGAGGTCATGGCTTCAACATATCAATTAAGAGAAAAACAGTCTCCTCCATAAGCTCTGCTCCTCTGTAGACTGTGTCGTCCACATACACGAATTCCTTCCACCCGAGACACCAGCACCAAAAGCTTTAATTCAGTTCAACATCAATATCAAGTCCCAAGTGTCACTGAAATACCTAACTCACCTCCAGTGAGACTGAAGGCAGGACCCAACTCGAGGTAAAACTTCTCTCCTACAATTCTTTTTTGGTTGTTTGTTTAAATATAAACAATGAAACTTTATCCAGCTATAAATAAAAATGAAATTCTCTCCTAGAGTTCTATTTCTACTGGACAATATAAGTGAACTCCAAAGCGCGATAGAGAGAAAAGCATAGGACAGGTAGGCCCAGTTAGCACAAAAGCTTAGCAAGGCAATTCCACTGTTAGGTTTGGGAATAGTTCTCTTGGTTGGATTATCAGTTTGCTGGGCCCACTGTTCCCTTCAGGCCCTGAATGGTGATCTATCTAATTGGCTTTGTCCAGAGAACCTGTGAGAACATTTTGCAATTGCTTCACCCATAAAAGGCCCATTTGGCTCTTTGTGTGGGTAATAGGGGTTACTAAAAGTAAGAAGCAGGGCTCACCCTCTGCAACTGAATGGGAAACAGCCTTGTCTCCTGGGAGCCTGATTAGATGAAGTCCTGATTACCTCTGGATCATCTTGGGGACTTACCTGCATATTCATTCATAGACAAATAGTTCTATGGTCCAGTCTTGAAAAGTTACAAACAGCCTTCCTTTCATCTTATCTGTTTCCTCTAAAAGATAGCCTCCGTGTGGATAATACCATTTCTATCCCTACTCTTTGTGGACTTGACCTGGTGTACTCCACAGTGAGTAACTTCCTTATGGATGGCTTCAAGCCACACCCTTGGCACTCTTTTACAAGTTTTCCTGCTTTAGGATAAGGTCAGAGTGAATTTTTTTTCTAGTCTTTAAGTTTTTATTGGTTTCTGGTTTACGATCCCTTTCCTTTAGCCTCCCATCATATATTACCACTCATAGTTAAGACCGTAGCCTTCATGCCCAGCCCTGCTTGGAAATCACCTCAGGTAAATATCCAGTGTCACAATTCACATGTTGTTGCTTCTACAAAACACTAGAATACACTTCCAGCAACCTCCTTTCCAGTTCGCAATAAGAATCGCCTTTCCTTTCGAACCACATCTTCCTTGCTTCCAAACAGGACTTGTCCCACAACATCTGTCACATCTGGAAATCTTACCACTCAGCCCTTTACAGCCATTCAGGACTTTTTAAGTGTGCATCTCACACTCATCCATACATCACTCAGCTGTGTTATTTAGTATTTGTTATACCAGCACATTAAGTCATAGTACCAACATCTGCATTAGTCCTGTTGCATTAAGAAGAAGGACTGATATGGAAATAGGGTAGTTATTAGGAGTTGGTCTATATAGCTATCGTTTAATCTGCAGGGTAAGTCTGGCAATTGAGGAAGACCCAGGTGAAGTAATGAGTAATTCCTGTCTAAAGATGACTCCAGTCCCAGGAAAGGTCAGTGAGTTTGAGTCTGTAAGCACTCAAGAAGGAGGAGGGCAAACTTGCATATCCAGCATTTACCTGATTGGATGAGGTTCATTCACAGGAAACAGGATGAGCTGCTGCACTCCGCCTATTGATCTGAATATTAATATCATCCAAAAAACATCTTCATACAATATTTGCCCAGATTTCTGAGTACCCCCTGGCTCAGGCAAGACATAAAATCACCCATCACATTAACTTTCTCCTAAATTTTGATGTTAACATCTTTATGTATAAAATTATTTTGGTCTAAATTATACTCCATCATTCAACATTATACACTGGAACTTGAACCTTCCATGGTTCTCCTACCACAGATTACGTAAGTGTCTGGGAAAAGAGAAGAGGCAATAATTTTCAAAAACCTCTAAAGTGTCTGTTATTCCTCAGTAAAAACAATTATTTATAATGAGGCTCAGAAAATCCACAGGGAACTATTGTCTCATCTTATTTCACAAAGTTAGGACAGTGCATCGCCTTCATTTTTTCCCTTTTTTTTTTTTGAACTCACAGTGATCCTCCTGCCTCTGCCTCCTGAGTCCTGGGATTAAAGGCATGCACCACCAATGCCTGACTTCTTCTTGTTTTATTAGATATAAACACAAGCACTTTTAGAATATCTTAAAGGTAAATATTTGACCCCCAAGGGTTCCATAAGATCTTTATTTAAAACTCTAACAGAAATCATGTAATTTCCTCATCTAACTTTCTAGATGGCCAAACAGACAGACCTGCATTTCAGCATGTGTAATAATTGACTAATGTAAAAGGAGAGATAAAAACGGCCCACTTTGATATGAAGAGATGACATTTAAAATACTAACTTCTAAAACAACTTTACAATATTTTTCAGTATCTATGAGTATCCTCGTTGCTAAAACTGCCATTTTAATTGTAAGTGCTTTATTTCCTAGAGGGTTTCACCAAGTTATGATTTAGATGCCTCATTTTACACGGAATGAATCTCTCTGCATTTCCTAAAAGAAAATATCAGACAGTTCTGGTAACCAGCATGTAGAATTACTCAAATATCATGTTTATCATTGATTCATCGTCTGTTAGATTGTACTGTCTTAATATATAACAATTTCAGCCTAGAACATTGATTTGCCAGGGGATGAACTCCAAATAATTACAAAATCACTACAAACACTACAACAAATGCTTGTGCAGTGGCTGACTTTCATTAAATGTTTTCTATGTGCTAATTGCTGCCCTAAGAAGTTTGCCTGAGTCACGAGCCTGATGAAATAAGTTTTGTATGGATGGCATGGCTTTTTTCAAGTGAGAAAGCTAAATTGAAGATAGGTTAAGAAATATATGCAAGATGAAGAGCTATAAAATGTGAGAAGTTAATGGAAAGGGGTACCGAGCCTGTCCAGTCACTTCTTATCAATTATCCTCTCGAGCACTGGTTCTCAAACTTCCTAAAGCTGTGACCTTTTAATATAGTGCCTTATGTTGTGGTAACCCCAAACCATACCTTTTCATTGCTACTCTATTAATGTTATTTTGCTACCATTATGAATGATAATTAGATATCTGTGTTTTCTAATGACCTTAATAGACCTCTTTGAAAGGGTTGTTTGACCCATCAAAGGTGTCATGACCCATGAGTTGAGAACCGCTGCTTTAATAGCAATAGCAGAAGAAGAATAGGCTGACCAGAAGGCTTGTCAGATCATCTTCCACCAGAAGGTGTTTGTAATTTCACAATATGCTGCAAAACTCAACAGCAAAGTAATTTTTCTAACAGGCTTACTTAGTACACATATGTAGAAATTCAGTTGGATGGTATACATGTGTGTGGCTGTATGGGTGAGTGTGTGCATGTGTCATTAAATTAGAATGGGGACTATGGTAGACGAGGAAGAGACATTTTAAGAGAGAGGTAAAAAAAAGAATACGGTGGCACTAAAAGATGTGAAAGGAGAAGGGGAACTTTTTGGACAAAGAGTGGGAACCACACAGAAGGAGATAAGGGGTGGGCAGTGAGGGAGGAAGAATAATAACAAACTATAACGACACATACATATGGAAATCATGGTCCTCTTAAAGGTTTTAGGTCAATTCATTTGTGGTTAAGAAGTGGTCTCCTTAATTCTGTAGTTCTTTGATCTCTGACATTTGTTTTCCTTTTTCTCTTGAACAGACTGTTATTTCCGGGTTTATCTTTTATATGAAATGCCCCGCTAAGACTAAATATTATAAATAAACAGTGTGCATTAATAGTCACTCTTCTGCATATTTCTGAAATTTAAAATCACTAACTGCATAGCCACTTTCCAACCTGTAACAACTTCTAGTTTCACCAACTTTTGTGGTGAAAGTCTAGGTCTTAGTGGATGTCAGCTTGAGACACTTCCTTCCTCATTGCAGCCACCCACTGCTAGGCAGGGCCCACGTATATTCACCTTGTAACTGGCACGCTAAGCTTGGCAATGTTTCGTGCATCACTAAGTGATTCCGACTGCTGTAATAGCCACTCAGAATTACATAGCTTTACAAATGTCGCTAGTTTCCTTTTGCTTACACACAGCATGAAGGGGACGTTACAGATACACAGCAGGTCTCCACATAGTTTTTCATGGCTTCCCACTCTTCCCACTCACTCTAACACTAAGCTCTCCACAGTGTCAGGAGAGCAAAGGAAGAATTGTGTATAGGGCATTCCATGAACAAGCTACAAGGATCACCCCTGCTCGTGTTTCATGGGCTACAGCACAAGCTCAAGCGAATCTACCTTTAAAGGAATCCAGGGGAAACACAGCACAGCTGCTCTTAGTGGGAGAATTACGAAACTTGGCAATCTCTTCCATACTCAGAAAATGCCCTGCTTACAATCCCACAAAACCATATTCTATTTTTACCAGACTTTGATCCTTTTAAATATATTTTTTGACTCTTGCTAAGTTACAAAATCTAAGTTAACTTGTAGGTAATATGTTTGTGTATCTAATATTTCTGGCAAATTTTTGGTCAGATATTAGAAGGGTCTGATTCATTCATAGATTAAAACCTAGGCGTTTTTCATTAATGTCACAATCTGAATCCAAGTTTCTCTTTAAGTTACATTTTGAATTTAGTTCGTCAGGAAATTGTCCAACATTTAAAGATTGCTCTATCAGCAGATATTGAGGGGAAGAATAATACAGTGGTTAAATGGGTGAACTCTGAAGATCAACTTCCTGGATTTGCAAACCCACCTCCAACTCATTTGGAGTTGTTCCAAAATACCACAGCCGGTGCCAATAGGCTTCCCATCTGTGGGGGCAAAGGTTTACAGAGGGCTGTCTCAGAAGAATTGTATAGTTGATAATGAGCAGTGACTAGAACTCACCCTCTTGTTTCATTTTATGAATGGGAACTTATACTGCAGTTAATCTGTCTTCAACAAAACATAAGAGACGAGGTGTGGCGCTTGTATGTGTGTGCAAGTGCACACCCCAAAGGTCTTAGAACTGGAACTAGGTGCACTTATTGAATAGTTTGGGTCATGGTCTTTGTAAAGTATTAAATACATATGTACAGAAAGGATGAAATGGGTATCTAGTGTTCAGGACAGTAAAATTTGACAGAGGTTAGCTACTGTCCACCAGAGGGAGTCCTCTTTCTCTAAAACATCTAAGCAAACTGTCTCTCCAACTCCCTTACAGAGAGTTAGGCAGGGCTAACTGTGATAGAAAGGAATACAAACAGAAGTGATCAATGAGTTTGGTCCTTAAAGATCTCAACCATAATCATCCCATCTCTTCTCCCACTTCTCCTGGCAGCGAGCTTCAGAATCCACACAATTAAAGGTGTCAGAACTCTAGAACAGGACCATAGTTCTCTTCAATACAGTTTGGAAGAATTCCTGACATAAATTGCCTTAATTTCTTGTAATTAAAACAATAAAATGTACTGTTTGAATCATTTGTAAGTTGCATTCATAAATACATTTACTTTGAAAATAACAAACTGGGAGGGGGAGCCTTAAATATCACATAGTTATTAGCATATAGTAGATTGTAGTAGATATTGCAGAAATGTAAGCACACATATGATAAACCATGCATAAATATCTAAAGAACTTTTATCACCTTCATTTATCTTATTTATAGAATTTTAAAGCCATGAATGCCATTTCATTGTAATTACAGCTGTGATAAACATTAATTTCCAAAAAATTAATAAGACATAGGTTTTGTATTAAATTTTCATGCCTTCTCAGAGCTAGGTGCAGCATATTGTATTACTATTGTCAAACTGAATACAAATAGTGTAGAAATCAAGTCATTCTTTCACGTAGGAACTGACTCTATAAGTCAGGAATCTTTTGAAACCTCAGGGTCCATCTCCAAGCTACTACAAATGAAACTAAAGCAGCCGAGTGAAGGGAATGCAGCTTCCAAAGCCACTTAAAATTAACTGCATAGGAAAAGGATGTCTACACAGGCACTCTGTCAGATGACACTCGTCCCGTAGAGCTCAGCGGAAACCAGGGCTCTGTCTTAAGCACTTTTCAGAATTAAAACAGTCATCATGAATATGCTGAAATGTGACATACCAACAGATGAATAATTCAGACTTTAACTCTGAGAACTCTCTTAGATGCTGCTGTGGTGATGAAGAAGAAAGGGAACCTGGCTGATGAGGGGCTCTCTCACTAGCCTGGTACTCCTCCACCCAGTGTTGATGCAGAGATCTGACTATGGGCAGAGCTCACAGCCCCAACCTGCGTCATATTCTGCATATTCGTGACTTGCTTAGTTTTGTTGCTGTTGCTGTTTGATTTGATACTTGGAGTGTTTGTAGGGTGTTTGCCTGTTTAAGACAGATCTCACTGTGTAGCACTGGTTGGCCTGGAACTCACTATGTCGATCTATCATGCTGCTCTCGAACCCCGAGATCCACCTGCCTCTGCCTCCGTAGTGCTGGGATTAAAAGTGTGCATCACCATGAGTTCTAAGGCAAGGGGTGCTATTTCTTTTACTTTGACAAAGAAAGGGGGAAAGCAGAATTTAGTTATTTTTAAAAGATGAGGTTTTGTCAATGGAAATTTTGCTTTTGTTTTCATCCCCTAACAACATACAAAGCTATCATTTACACAAAGGAGCCGAAGTTGGAGGGAAAATTTGAACATGGTTACTTAGACACGTAAAAGAGAGTGTACTATTCTACGTTCCAACATTTTCCATCAGTTTAGGCAGAGACTAAGGTAGTTACTATAAGAGACTGAGAGCTTACAATCTGACAAGGACTGCATAGAGTACTGAACATCAGATGAGGGTCTCGAACCATGGAGTGAAAATTTGAATCTTTCCTTCTCCTTCTCTCCATCCTTATTCCTCTTCTTGCCAAGGTCTTTTGCATCTGCTTTCTCTAACACATTAAGAAAAAATGGTAAATCTTTTATCTAGAAAACATTAGGCTGTGCTACATATTCAGCCAGTGTGTCCTAAGAAGGTCAAAACTTAAATGTAAAACTGTACTTAATGTAAATAATGTAAAATAGTACTTAAATGTAAAACTGCAGCCTTGATTTCTCCCAAAATGTAATCTCCTCTGATTGATACCACATTAAATGAGAGAAAACAATTCTAAAAATTAACATGGGCTGTGAAATCGGCGCAGAATTAGTTAATATTGAGTGTAATAATTAAATTATTATATCCAGTTTTATGTTGCATGTGGAGAGTGACTTGAATGCATTTGTGTACTCTGAGCAAGAGCACCTGTGGAGCCCAAGTACACAGCCAAGTACACAGGAGGGTGCTGGTGCCCTGTTCTCACGTTCTCTTCTACTCCCTGAGACAGTCTCTCTTTCCTCTCTCTCTCCTCTCTCTCCTCTCTCCCTCTCTCCCTCTCTCCCTCTCTCCCTCCCCCCCCCCTCTCTCTCTCTCTCTCTCTCTCTCTCTCTTTTTCTCTCTCTCTCTGAATCTGGAACCTACTATTTCAGCTAGACTTGTTGGCTAGCAAACTCCATACATCTTCCTGTCTCTGCCCCCAACAGTGCTCGGGTTACACAGGCAGCCCCACACTCTCTATGTGGATGCTGGAGATCTAGACTCAGATCCTGGAGATCTAGACTCAGATCCTGGGGAATCTAGACTCAGAATATGCGTAATCTAGACTCAGATCCTAGGGATCTAGACTCAGAATGTGGGGAATCTAGACTCCACTCCTGGGAAATCTAGACTCAGATCCTGGGGAATCTAGACTCAGATCCTGGGGATCTAGACTCAGATACTCATGCTTGGCCGAAAGTGCTCTTAACTAGGCAGCTATTTCTTCAGGCCCTTGAATATATTTTATTTATATTTAATTGCAATGTCAGGTTAGTTTTCTCATCTTAAAATGAAAACAAACAAGAACAGCACATCATGCACTGCAAGTTTAGTTCTATCTATACAAGACCTTCTCAATTTACCCTACTTGGGGACTTTAGCTCAAACAAATACCATTTTCTTTCAGTAAAGCATCCTCTTATGGGAATGAAATCCAACAATACCCACAAACCAACCAACCACCTGTTTCCAGTATGGCTTGTGCAATAAACCATCTACCGAGCTGTCCCCACCATTTGAATTTTTACTCATGAGCATAGTTCCATGAAAAGACTTTAATTTTTTTAAAATGTGAAGTATTTTTTTGTTGCCTAATAAGTCTCTTTAATTTGGAATGAAAGTTTAGATTATCTACATCAACTGCTAAATTTATAACCCTCATTGGTCGCCTGATCACTTTTTTAAAAAAAGGGCAGTTATTAAAAATATGACCTCAACTACTTCTAATGTCTCTTAGCATAGAAAATAAACCTGTCTCATGGTGTTTAGAATAGATTTAAAATATATGTTAGACATATTATAAACTTCAAATGTAGGCTGAGCTGTTTGAGAAATTTAAGTATTAAAAACTAGGATAATAAAATTTTATTTTTTATAAATACTGACACAACTTAAGCTAATTTTGTGCAGCAATATGTGATTTCAGTTACAGTTTTAAAACTGAACTTTACTTTCAAACTCCTATTTAGAATTTTATTTATAATATATCCCATAAAAACATGTAAATAAAATGGCTTAGTGTTTAGCACTAGACTAATATGTCATTTGTCATTTAATTCCATGATTTTGTTATCCTCACTATAAATAACTTATCAGCTGAATGTTACTGGATATAATTCTTCCATAGTTTTACAAATATCACCACATTGCTATGGAATTTCCACCAAGTCTCCATCTCCCATCTCAACCTCATTCTCAGCTCACAGCTAGGCTTCCTAGAACCAGAGAATATTCGAATCTTTGTGTCATAAATCCTCAACCTCTTCCGGACCAAGCTTGTCTACCTACCTACCCTTGTATGTGTTCACCCCATGGCTACATGGCCTGTGTCTGCACATTAGAAAGAAGGAGCGCAGGTTCCCATAGCTGAGGAGAACTCAACAGTTCTACGTGGTTCCTGGGAATATCCAGCTTAAATGAGAGAGAGCTACCCTGGGAACTGCCACATTCTCCCTCACTAAATTAACCAATATAGATTCTGTGTATCTCATGCTAATAACTATCAGCTTCCCGTTTATTGCTCTATTGTTATTCCAAGCTGAATTTCTCCCAGACTTGTCTGTACATTATATTTCGTCCTGTTTCTTTGGCTCTCTTCCACAGCTTTCCATATGCTCCATTCCCAATGTCCACTACCTCCCACAACCAACAGTCTAGTGGAGAAACTGAAGTGAACATCACAGTTAACCTCAGTATAATATTTGAAACAGCCTTTCTTATTCTTGAAGGAACTTTCCCCCTTGATTTCAAGGCTAGCACACTCGTCTTTTCTTGCCCCACTTTTCCAGCTACTCTTTTCTCTCCCTCATCGGTCAGTCATTGTTACCAATTCTCAGATCTTTATAATCTTTGGACTCAGTTCCTCCCTTAGTCTATGCTGTATTTTTGAGAAATATCAAGTGCACCTGTAAAAGTCTCCTAAATACACAGTTTGAGACCTTTGATATTAAAAAATCAATGTTTATCTTTAAGGCATTTCAGATTAAAATATGACCAAAATCATTCTATAAGTGCCTTCTGGTAGACCTCACCATCTATCCAGTTTTACAACTCAGAATTCCACAAATTACGCAAACCAAGTTCTACTCTTTTCTTGTTGCTTTTTATTTTTTCCTTTTTGAATCAGTCTTTTTATTGGGCCTCTCCACTTTCTCTATTCCAAGATGCCATTTAATCTAACATGAGCTGATCCAACAATTCTCAAGCTGGTTTAATCTACATCTGCCCACAATTTCCTCTCTGATCCTCTCTCAGCTCCCCTCCTCCCAAATATTCCTGTTAGTGATGGCAGAAATCATCTTTTGAAAGAGCAGATTTGATCTTGATTTCCTCCAAACTCTCCACTGGCCGACAATAGGTCAGCAACACGTACATGAAGACCGGGACCTCTAACATGGCCTAGAACTCTCAAGCTGCCCACTCCTGCTCCAATCCAGCTCCTCTTAAACCAAGGATCCTTTCACTCTGCTTCATCTGAACACATCATGCACCCTGCCCTGCAATACACTGCCCTCCTCCATGTGCTTCCTAATCTCTGTGCTGGCTCTCCTCCACCACCAGGATCCTGGCTGCGGTTGTCTTCTTTATCGGGTTACTCTCACTCACCTTCGTAGACTACATAGCTTCCTGTATTTATCTTTAAAGTTTATTTTTCAACCTCAGGTTAGCATGGCTTCCTTTTTATTAGTCAGTGTTTCCCACTGGACCATCAGGTTCAGAATGTGGGTTTTTCCACATCTGTTTCTGTTTACCATGTTTATCACTAATTCCTAGAAAATTACCTGTACTTTTGTCAGCAAAGAGTATATTTAGGTGAGTATTAGTGATATAATACCTGAGTATTAACTTGTAAAACATCAAAAAGGACTTCTAGAAGAAAATTAATTGAAAATATACTGAAAAAATAAATCCACTCACATTTTTTATTGCTTATTTTCATCGAAATAGGCCTGAGTGGACACACATTGTTCATGCCTCTGATCTTGATATATTTTTGAAGATATAAAATAAAATTTTCTGTATAATAATGGTAACATATACTGGCAGATAAGATCTTTTATCAACTTTTCTTTTCCTTTTTAGATCTGGGATTCAAACTTAAAGCCTTGCCTATGCTAGGCAAGTGTTATAGCACTGAGTTATAACCTTTGGATTCTTAAGACAGGGTCTCACCATAGCTCACATGATGGTTGCCCAAGCTGGCTACAATTTGTGATCTCCTGTCTCTCTCCCTCCTTCCTTAGTTAGAAACAATCTTGATAAAGAATAATTCTGACAAAACGTTAATACTTTGTAAAACATAAAATATCTGAAGGCCATTTAACGGAAATATACAGAAAAACCTAAGTAATTCCTAGTAGATTTAATTCTACTTCACAAGCAGTTTCTTCATATACATAATTATAAAATAGTTCAGTAGACATAGAACAAGCAATTATTCAATCAACTTTTCATCTTGAAAATAGAAATAACTATATACTTTGTAAAAATAATTTGAAATTATTTTTCTTCAGATTAGAACCACCATCTTATAATGGTTTTAATTTATGTAACCTATGCTCATACCACATTCTCTGAAAATGTGATGTGAGCATAGGCTACATAAAAGGTCAGTTTCCTGCTTCGCTGTGGGGGTCCATCCCACTCTGCACATAAACATGAGAAAGGTATCCCAGTAGGGATTAGACTTCAGTACCTTGCCTCCTTCTAACACAACAGGAATTTAATATCAGCAGAATTGAGAGTCACCTTTGATATTTACTGAAAGAAAGGTAACGAGGCAATAATTATCTGCAGTTCACATCACTGAGAATTCTAAAATTCGAAGAGAGAGTTAAGAAATGGTAGCAACACCAAAAAAGTATCATTAGCCTCAACAGAGCCTGTAAGGCATCTCAGTCATGGCCTGGTCACGACTTCCCGTATCTTACCCTTGGAAAATTTGTCGCCTTTATCTGAACCCTTCAGGGTCGTAAGGGAACTTTCCGATTTGAAATCCTTCCCCTCTTTCACTTCCTTTCCATCCTTCACTTCCTTGACATCCTTTGTCTCTTTCCCAGTTTCCTTCAGTTTGTTGTCTACCGTTGTGATTTTGCTTTCAGAACTGGGATCTTCTGTGAGCTTAAACTCAGGCAGTATTTCCTTCAAGAGCTCCCAAACTCTGTCCACATACCCTGGACTTAGAGGAAAAACATTGGCATTAGTTCTCAGATGCCTGTTTTCTACCTGACATCGAGAAGCTAGTAACAGACTGGTTAACTTCTTAGTTTATTAGACTAATTTCATTTTCTACCTCAACTTTATTTAGCAATACCATTAATTGACCATGCTTTTAATGCATTTCCTGCTATTGCCAGTCTTTGATGATAAAGAGACCAAAATTAGTGCATCACTGGGGTTTGGCAGAGGAGACAGGCATGCTAAAATCATGGCAGGTGAAATATATATATGTGTGTGTGTCTATATGTTATACATGCATATGTTATATATATATATAAATACATATATATCCATCTACTTTAAATGTGTATGTATATTATCCATGTATAAATACCATATGCATACAAAGGCATCCTCCTGAGTAAAATTTTCCAATTATATCCTCACTCTCTGGAGATGTGGAAGAATTTTTAAGACAGTATCAAAGGCCTTTAACTACGAAGATCCTCCCTGATCCATATGTCATTGGTCCTCTACAATTCCCTAGCATATAGTACAGTTTTACACAATCACACACTTTTCTGGAATTATTCGTATCTATCCTACTTCCTTGTTATTCTGTCTGTTCTGAGTTGATTTTCCCACACTAGTCAACAACATTAATTTCAATGAATCCTTTGGAGTCCGGGGATGAGGCAAGGAAGCTACGTGCTTCTGCTTTCACAGCCTAAAGAATTGTTTACACATTTCTAGGAAGCCTTTGAAACACTTTACGGATTACTAACCCAACTCCCAGACACTGGTTAAGGACACACTCTATTTGGTGTCACTGTGCCAAGCACAGCAGGCAAAAAAATGACCACTGAAACAACTGTGGACTGAATGGGACCTACAGGGAAAGCTGTGTTAATCTGTACTCTCAGGATACCTATTTGCCTTCCCAAGATAGCCACCTGCAGCAACTCAGGTCTTTTCCCCTTGTCCTGACATTTCCCTAACAATACATGTTTTTTTTTTTTCCTGAAGATGCTGTAGGAGCTTAGGTTCAGAGCTATCTATTTAAGTACCTGGAGTCTCCCTGTATGTGTGAAGATACCTAACAAAAAGCTACACTTCCTTCAGAAGGTGGGGAGGGCTGAGCTTTGAGCACAGGACTGACAGGGACTGCTAAAGCAGGAGGGTGAGCTGGAGGACAGAGCTGCTGTGGCACACTGCAGGAAGGTACGGGATCAGACTTTTGCGGCATATGTGAGGATATTCCCATAGAGCATTGCTGCACAGTTGTCATGTACGTCGACCCCAGCATCTGAGCCTCACTGGCATTTTGAGTTGCACTATAAGGACTAGAACTGAAGAAAGGCTTGTCTGTACAACATGGCAGACTGGCCTTCTGTGTACTGGGTGCATGAGTCTTGCAGGTAGAAAAACACAAACGGATTTTGCTTGATTTATAATTAGTCTCTCCTTGATTCAACAGAGAATCTTGTGAGGTATTCTGCTTTATAAGGAGGAATAATTTACCCTAAACTCCCAGGGATTTTAAAAACTATAAAATGCTATGCTACCAAACATTTTGTAAAAACATGACCCTTCTTGCAATGTTCTTAAAGATTATAAAGAAATGTTGGAAAGAAAGAAAAAAAATATATGAGAAACTTAGTCTTTAGACCTAGTGGAGAGGGGTTGATAAGATAGCTCAGTAGGCAAAAGATGCTTGCTGCTAGGCCTGACGACCTAAATTTAATCCCTTGAGCCCTAATGTTCTCTTCTGACATCCACATAGATACCTTGGCACACCACTCCATAACCACCCCCAATAAACAAAGAAACAAATAATGAGTAAATGTTTCTTATTAAGAAAAAATAAAAACCTACTGAAGAGGAATGACTTCAGGCAACCATCCAGTAAGCGCATGGATAACTGTGAATTCTCCCAGCTCTCGCCTCTGAGCTACATGGATGCTGAAAGAAAATGCATGGTGCTATAGTTATCAACGATTAGAAACACGCAGCAGTAAATAAAGACTAGGAAACACTCTACACAGCATCATAGTAATCAATGTAGGGGATCATACCGGCTGCACATCACAGAGTAATAGAATGCTATCTCACAAGCCAGATGCTTTTAATTTGTTTACAAAAAGGCATAAGTAGACCCAATACAAAGCTTTCAAATTTATTTTGAAATCATGAATATATGATTTTATTGTTTTCTTTTAACAAGGGAGTCACATATTAGGAACTATTTCTCTAAAAGCTCTTCTATCAATTTCCTAAATATAAAACACGCTCGTATTAAATAGTGTAAAATTTTGTTAACTCATTTCTATGCTCTGTGTGTGGATGTGTTCTCTTCAAAGTGGAGAGGTTTTACCATCGCAATTGCAGAGATTATGTGGAGATGCCCATGCGGTGACTAAAGATAAACATGAGGAATCCTTAGTGAAACTTTGAGAGTGGAAGAGAAAACAGAAATACATTGTCCATCCTGCAAAGGAGTAGACCTGGCCGTATGACATAGTCGGAGGTTGTCTTTGGCCAAAGGCCACGCTCTGCTTTGGTCTGTCTGCCTATGAGTGCTTTCTGTGGGCAATTAGTGTGTTTACATGTATATCCGTCTATGTAGAGAAATACCATAGCCTCTTCTACCCCAAAGTGAAGGCACAGTCTTCCCTGTGCCAAGCATGGTGCTAATGAAGCTGACTGACCAACACACATCCTTGTATTTGAAAGAATTCACAGCTTATCAGTGGTGCAGCCGCTGTTTATGGATTCGCACTGGCTTACTTAATGGGTTATGAATCCCGATGCCTCTACATTTCTCAAAGACAACATAAATCTGGTGTGTGGTTCACTGTCTCCCCTAAACGCCTCTGGTAATTTCATTTTATGAGTGACTTTGCAAGCCTTATGGAAATGATGCTCTTTTCGTTCCATATTCCACATGGGTATGTAAATCATTACAATATATTAGGTTTGTCTGTGGAACGCTAAGCCTCACATATAAAATCAAATCTGAGATGAATTTACAGAAAAATATGAAGGACATCTTGTGAGGCAGTTTCTACTAGGAATGTTTAAAAATGTACTCTACTTATTAGTCTTTTCTTTTCAAGCTGGCCTTGTTTTTTCATTTTAAAAGAATAACTCTATTAATAGTCATGTTCTTAATGAATTCCACTGAACCATGGGCTTTACAGCAAATGAAGTATTGCTGCAGCTATCCGGGTCATCTATTCAATGTTTCACCAGCCTTTCAGCTCCAATTCTCAGGAACATGAAGAGCATTATACTTATTTTTTCCCCAAACAAACAGACATAACTGCCACCAATAGAAATACTTAGAAATATGTAGCTGTCCCCCCCCAAAAAAAATCTTGGCAAAAGTTTTACAAAGAAATCATTGAAATGGAGGACCGAAAGTTGAGTGAAACAAATTATCAGTAGAAACTGAGGGCTGGCAAGAAAAATCAGGAGGCTGACAGTAGTGGTGGCTGTTTTGTTAGGTAGCCTTGAGAGACAAAAGAAAGGCCAGTCAAAGGGATATCTACACAAAGCAGCCCTGGCATCTCGATGGTATTGCTAATGCTTCTGAGGGAAGGGGAGGGGCTGGGCTTTGAGCACAGGTGGACAGGAGGAGGGTGAGGTCTGCGGAGGATGGAGTTCCTATGGCACACTGCAGGAGGTTGTGGGATCAGGCTCCTGCAGTGAGAGTGAGGATGGCCCACTGAGTTGTGCAGATGCCAAGAGCATCTACTCAGGTATCTGAGCCCTGTTATCACTCTGAGTTATCCCGAAAGGACCAGATGGAAGAAAGACCTGCCCGTAAGGTCATGGCAGACTTGTATGTTGAGTGCAAAGTCTTGTAGGTAGATAAATATAAACACATTCTGCAAACATACTGAAGTAAAGGAGGAGTTTTCATCATGATGAAGGAGCTAAAGGGAACAAAAGCCTGAAGCCTATTTTGGCATCCTTCTGATGAGTTCAGATCTTTCTAAGGTTTGTACAGTATTGCTGCATATACAGATTCTAAATCATTAATTGGATCTTAGTATATATTTTTTATCATTTAGATTATTTAATATTTCCTCTAATAAACAATTTGCCTCACTAGCATGAAATATTTTCCGTGATATACTTTCCATTCCTAGTAAGGAAGCATTGAGAATAGAATAATTTTTGATTATTCTATTCTTTCTTGAGATATTTTGTCCTTTACCCAGTTAAGCCAATACTTCAAGCCAGTGCACTGGTCACCTTAATTTTTATACTTCGAAGTTTACATTGATTACAAGAAAAAAAAAATTCCTTGAATTAAAATGTTAAAGGCTCTTAGCATGGATGTAAGTGCCCTTTTATTTTCATATAAATACAAGATAGTTTTTCATTACATACTCAACGTTTGCCAGCTTAATGATGGCTTTAGACAGCAGCATTGGCCAGAGTTCAAACTCATAGGTTGTAGTTGGAAGCAATAGATTGTTATCTTCATCAAATGGAAAAAAGTCATCAATAGTTATCTTTCTCCAGCAACCCTAAACATGAGAAGAAAGCAATGCAATGTCAGAGGTAATGTCATCAGTGCTTTATAGTGTTCTCCCCCTCAGACATTACTACATATTTCTGCTCATTTGTGTTAAACAAACAAACAAACACCTGGTGTTAACACCTTACCTTAGAAAGCTAAGATACAGGTTTCAGAACTGATCTGGTTGACTACTTTAGCTTTTGAAATAAATTATAATAGTATAACTATAGTGATATCAATACTGTTCCTTTTATTAGAAGTCTTATAAGCATATTGCAAAGTAAATAAATTTCAAATAACAGACTGAAAACATAATTCAACCAGAAATAAGACTGCGCATAATATACTTTGCTTACTCACAGTACAAATTCTTTCACTATCACTTTAATACTTATTACTGATCCAGATACGTACTTACTAATCTTAGACTTCCAATCCCATATTTTCAGTACTTCTAGTTAATGGTCTAATTTTCAACATGAAATAAATTAATAATTTCTTTAATCAAACCATTATATGTTTAACTAAAAGCTCTTCATTTCATAATTAAAAGCATGAAACAAGCAAGCTCAAATTATAATTGTTTTTGTTTTAGCTTACATGCCTAGATTCTTATGAATTCATTTTCGTGTTAACAAGTATTTTCAATAGTAACATCAGGCATTGTGAGTCCCACAATAGTCATAGTGGCATGATACTATTGCCATTAAATACTTATGGTCTTGTGGGGAAAGCCTATATATATGTATAATATATAAATGATATTTATTAATAATATATAAGTGTATATATATTCATTTTATTATTATATTGTTATATTATTTTTATATATGAGCATATATGAATAATATAAAACATAGTATGTTCAAAACACTCTAGGAAAAGAGGAAAAATGCAACTCATTTTTCTAGAGGGAAGTCATGAGAAAGTGAAATACTTTTCTTGTATGGTGCTCCTAACTCTGAATTCAATATTAACTTATGTAGTAGTTTGTATCTGTCTCTTTCTTCCTCCATAGATGGAGAAGGGTAAAACAGAGTTAAAGGTTAAATCTTATAGATTAAAGTCACCCCACCTCCACTCATGTAACTTTAATTGAAATAACAACAATAAATTCACAGGGAAATAAGGTAGAAACAAGAAGACAAAAAAGGCAGGTTCACTGTGAAAGCTAATTTTTTTTGTATGAAAATTCATTTTTTGTTTGTGTATTCATTTTTGCTCATTTTACATTTCAGCCACAGTTCTAATTTTAGTCATCAACTTGACACACCCTAGAACTACCTGGAAAGCGGGTGTCAGCGAGGGATGGTCTAAATCAGGCTGGCCTGTGGGGAACTTTTACTGCCAGCTAAAGTGGCGGTACCATTCAGTGTTTTGAACCATGGACTATGTACAGAGAAAGCTAGTTGAACCAAAGTATCTACATATTTCTTTCTTTCTTCCTATTTTCCTTCCGTTCTCTCTCTCTCTTTCTTCTTTCTTTCTCTCTTTCTTCTTTCTTTTTTTCTTTCTTTCTTTCATTTCTTGGCTACATGGATATGATGTAATTCGCTGCTGTGAGTTTCTGTTTAGCTTCCATGCAACGACAAACTATAATCTGTAAAATTTGCAAGTCAAATAAACCATTCTCCCCTATGTTGCTCTCTGCCAGGATAAATTATTACAAACACAGAGATGAAATTAGGGCACTCATGGGGATAGAAAGCGGTCACCAAGCAGCACAGTGGGGAGCAGTGTGAAGTCCTCATTTAGTGAGTACAATGTCTCTGCTTCAGATGATGGGAATTTCAGGAAATAAATAGTGACAGCGTTCACAAACTGTGAAAATGCTTGATGCCAACTTAACTTTACCCTTAAATGGTTAAAACAGTGTGTAGAGTTGGCATATTTTGCCACAATAAAGAAAGAGCAGAGGTAGATGCCCTCCCACACTTTGATTGCAAACCATGTTTCCAAATGGCCAGCTGGATTCCCATGAAAGAAGAATTTTAAACTATCCTCACTAATTATTCTAAAGCAGTTCAACAGTACCTTCTCTTTTCAGATGCGCAGAGATAGTTTCAACTTAGAATGCTTTGATTATTGAACTCTGCACATTACAGTGTATGCAATTATATTTCAAAAGGACTATTGCATGAAAAGTCTATTATAACACAGGATGAACATTCAGTTTTGTGTATATTTTTGAAGTATAATTTGACTACATTCTACTTGTCCTCCTGTTAATGTTTTGGTTCACTTTGGTTGACCCCTTCCTCAATCATTTCTACTATTTGTGTATACATAGGTAATTTCTATAGATGGTTATTTTGCCCTCAAAAAGTATTTTGAAATTTTAACAGTCAATATATTAGTACTAGGCGTGAGGCCTTTGGGAGGCGATTAAATTATAAGGGTTGTGGGTTCATGAAACTACTTGTGTCCTTATAAATGAATAAAGATTTGAGCTCTTTTGTGTCATATGAGGTTATACAATCACCTGGTTACTTGGACTTTCAGCAATTTCTGTTGTTGGTAAGTTACACTGTATATCCAAGTATATAGTATTTTATTATAGAAGTTTAAATAAATATAAGTATGTGAAAATAGAATTTAAGAACTCATCATTGAATGCTAAATGATTTTTGGCTTTGCTATTTTACTATTTAATCATATGTAAATCATATATTAAATATTGAAATTTTTATTAGCACCCTATCATTTCTTCAAAAATCTCATTTTCAAAAAATTTTTAAATCTACCTCTAAAGAGGAGTCCCCTGTGATCATTGACCTCCATTGTCAACACATCTAGACTTAGAGTCATCTGGGAGCTTAGTTAGGCGTTCCTGTGAATGTGTTAAAGAAGATGCTTCCAAAGAAGATGAATGACCAGACCCACCCTCATGCAGGTGGGAGTAAATGGGAGGTCTGGGTAGCATCAAAGAGGGGGAAGAGGGAAGCCAACCAAAGACAGGATTCCCTTTCTCTGCTTGCTGGCCCATCATGGCATGGTCTGCTTTGTTTCACCACACGCTTTTGCCAGTGGGTTGAGTTCTCTGAAATAATGAACTAAAGTAAATCGTTCCTCCTGTAATCACTTCTGCCAGGTATTTCTCTTGCTGTGATGCAAATAAAAGCAATATAGATTTGTAAGTATAAATTACTGAAATAAATAAAACTAAAAATATAAATTATAAAAATATTTTAGTATATTATCACATTCAAAGTTTAGTATTTTCCACAATTAAATTCTAGGTAAATGGATATCCATTTATGCTGTCTTCCTTCTATAAGCATGATGAAAGCATAATACATTATTTAAATTAATAGTATGAATTACAACAAAAAAAATTTCAAGAAATGAGTTATTATTGGAAAGATATTTCAGCAATAGTTGAGTGATCAAAACCACATAGACTGGGCTGGATCTGACTTTCCCCTGCACCTCCACTAGAGTTCTATTCTTAACACCTACAATTAGTCAACTGGCAACAGCCTGTAACTCTAGTTCCAAAACATCTTACACCCTCTTCTGGCCTCCATGGGCACCTGCACACACACACACACACACACACACACACACACACACACACACACAGACACAGACACAGAGACAGAGAAAGACAGAGAGACAGAGGGAGAGGCACAAACATAACTAAAAATAAAATAAATCTTCAAGAATTTTTTGATGAAGTTCTCAAGATATTCAGAAACTATTTAAGAAAACTATCTCAGAAAGGGGAGATATGTGAAGGTTCTGAGATGGTGGCTAGATATTTAGATGCCAATTCAAATGATAAAATGTTGATACTAAGGGCTATGTAAAGCTTTGTGTGTATATTTTAATATCTGGAAATATATACGGAGTATATGCAGAAACAACAACAACAAAAATAAGACAGAAAAATTGAAACAGAATCCCAACGAACACTCAAGGAAACACAGAAAGTCAAAAGAGTTAGACAAATTTCAAAACAAAAGGGGTAACAAAGAGTAAAATGGCAAATTAATTTGTGATTTTATCTAGTATAAATGACTTTTAAACTCAAATTAAAAGGAATAATTTGAATATACTTATCAAAATGAACATTTTCACACTCATAACAGAGTAATTTCACTTGCAGAAATACTAGAGAAAAAAAACACCATTCTATTGGACAAGACCTACATAAAAGGCTATTCATGAACAGTCTTGTTTGTATAGGTAAGACGCTGGCCATAGCCTAAGCATTAATTAATGGAAATTTAATATAAATTTGCATACATTTGCATATATGTCCACAGAATAGTGTGTATAGAATGTACAAGAATCATAGAAAATGCCCATGATTAAATGAGTTGGCAGTTTCTAAAACTGCATCATTTGAGCATTATGGTATACAGTATGTCTATGTATGCTTATAAGAACATAGGAAGCCGGGCGATGGTGGCGCACGCCTTTAACCCAGCACGTGGGAGGCAGAGACAGGCAAATCTTTGTGAGTTCAAGGCCTGCCTGCTCTACAGAGTGAGTTCCAGGATAAGCTCCAAAGCTACAGAGAAACCCTGACTCAAAAACAAAAAACAGGAAAATGCAGGAAAAAATATTCGAATCCTTGACTGTGGTTGTCTAAATATACTAATATTACAACGAATTCTGATTTTCTATATTGACTATATTAATAGTATTTGAATTTTCCCACTAGAAGCATATATAATAATAATAAACTTTAAATGTTGCATTTCTTTGGGGGTATATAGTAACCAAGTAATATAAAAAATTGTTATTATTGTTCAATAATATTTTTTAACCATTTTGGAACTCAGTCTGTATACTAGGCTGGCTTCAAGCTCATAGAGATCTGCCTGCCTCTCTTTGCCAAGTGCTGGGATTAAAGTCATGTTTAATATCTTGAATGCACTGTTTATCGAATTTAATTAATAAAAATATCATTGAGAACTTATTTTAAAAGCAGGGTTGCAAGTGTTGCTTGGTGGCAGATACAGCTATCTCAGCAGATGGGAGATGAGGACAAGACAATCCAAGGCCATCCTACATAGTGAGTTCAAGGCCAGCCCGTGCAATGAGACACAGTTTCAAAAACAATGGAGCAGAAAACAGAACAATATTGCTGCCTCTGCTCCCAGGTGGATTTAGCTGTTTGGTCCAGGAGAGGGGTGGGGCATGGGAAGCAGGGGTGTGAAGTCCCCACATGTTTGTGCTGGAGACTTGCTGTACCTCTAGAAACTCTAAATTAGATAGTGTGAACAAACCAATAAATCTCAGTGAAGAATAAAATCGAAAATGTTTTCACATAAGTACATTGATAACAACTGAGGGGGATTATTGGCCTCCATGTGTGTGTTTTCTGCTTATCCGAGGGAAATGAAAGCACCCAGGCAGAGGGAGGCTGCCTACTACACGCTGTATTGCAAGTGGGGAACAATAGCTAAATTGCTTCCCTCCCTCCTCTTGGGAGCCAAAGTAACAGGGAAATTGGAAAGTACTCGGAAAGATGTGGTGTGTCCCTGCATCCTGTCATTACAGCCAGATGGAAGAGAAAACCAATCTCTCTCCTTTATGCACTGTTCTCAGTGCAACTGGTATGTTTTCTCTCTGGCTGATGTCAAAAAACATTGCACAGCCAGCTGAGAATCCAGACTGCATGATGTGAACACTTTGTTGAGAAATAATATCCTGGTGTGAAAATCACAATTAATTACTTGCTTGATGTTCCAGTACTGGGGCTCGGACCCAGAACTTTACAGTTCGACAATCACTCTACTATTTAGCCATATGCTTACTCGGGGGTTTTTATTTGTTTCTTTGTTTAACTTTATTTTGAGAAATTGCCCACACTAGCCTTGAACCTAAACCGTAGCCCGGACAGGCCTTGAATTTCAGGCCCTCCTGCTTTAGCCTCTTGAGTCTGGGGGATGACTGGCCTGTATCACTAAAGATGGCTTTGAAAAAAATCAGTCTTCAATATTAGAGGCCCCCAGGAAATGGGTTGCCTTCAAGAAGTCATGTGGGAAAGGGCTCTGAGAAGGAGGAGGGGAATCTCTGTAACAAGGCAGGTAAATGAAGTCCTTCTGGGATTGAAAAACAAGCATCATAGCAAAGAGGAGAGGACAAAGGACAGGGACAGCAATGGGGTGCAAAATCGCGTCTGCCGCGCCTCATGCTGGTCAGCAGAAGCATGTCTCCTTAGGATCATGTTTTCCAAATCTTTGCAGAGTGAAGCAAAGGATGGACAAGTATGAGTACTGCATGAGAACTGGAAGAGAATTTTCAAAATCAAAACGTAAATGGTTGGTAGAAATGGATGAGAAGAGGATGGGGGAAATCTTGTCAGAAAGTATTCACTCTGGTCATGCGCACACACTGTTGTGGCTCGACCCTCCCAGCTTGGGGTTGCTTAGAAAGAGGTAGAAGTTCTTCCCTCGCTGAGAAACGACAGACTTCTTCTATCAACTGGAAAAAATAAGTAGCCATTAACGTGTAGCACGCTGGTACAAACAACCCATGTGGAAATCGCTGAGTTTCAGAGCTTCCTTGCTGAGCAGCACCCCTGCAAGCTGCTCTTCAGCTGAGATCCACGAAGAACCATTGGAAATCACGAATTCCACATTCAGTCTGGCTGTCCAGTCCCACTCCTACCGTATCCCATAGAAGGCAAACCTTCCTACAGAAAATCCGAGATTGCCTAAGCGCACTAAATACAGAGGGTTTTTGTTTGTTTGTTTGTTGTTTTTAATTCTTGTTTATTAACAGGAAGGACAGATGCACGGCAGCCTGAAGGACTTACCATCCAGTAAAGCTTTACGACATACTTCCCGTAGCTGTTAAACAAAGGCATGTGACCCTTCACGGCCTTGCAGAGAGAGTATATGTGTTCCCAGGGCTTCCAGAGCAGCATAGGAGGCTCTCCTGAATTTCCTTTGTTGTAATTGTGCAGAATCCCTCCATTGAAGATCTTCCACACGGCGTAGATTTCACTGATAATCCACCTCATAAGCTGAACACAAAACAATGAAAGCTACTACTATTGATAGGTTGATTTTTAAATGGTGAGTACTAAAGTTTTAGGTGAAATATGACAAAAATATGTATCTAAGAGCAATAATTTTGCACTTAGTGTGTGTATACATATATATAATTTTGATTTCTGAGCTACAGAAAAAATATCATATCTTGATTTTGTTTCCATGAGATAGGGCAACAATAGAAATTAAAAGGCCTAAAATGGTTAACATTGACCTTGAGTTAGCAGAGTGTATATATGTGATGTGATATATATATATACATTTATATAGTCTATATGCATTGAATCACTAAAATTACATCCTATAAAATCATAAATAAATACAATTTTTAGTTGATAGCTATACAAAGAAGTTGGAAAAATAAAATATAAAAACCCCACGAAATTCATGACTTAAAGCTGGACAAGAAGGAGTTGTCCAGGAAGTATTTATGTAGGCAGGCCTGGAAGACATTCTTCAATGGAGTAGTGGTCCCTGCGGCCTCACCTACCTCGCTGCAGAGCAAATGTTCATTTTGTGAAAACAAGTCAAACGTGATTTCATTTTTCACAACTACAGGAGGCTGAAATAAAAAATGTAGACATAGATATTTATTTAGTTTTTTTTTTTTTTAAGTAAAAGAAACCTAACTTACTCAAATACAGTTTTGTGGGCAAAATAGTCTCCAGGGAAGAGCACACAAATTGCTAATCTAACACCAAAAGTCCAGAATGATAAAATCTACTCCAGAACGTTCCAGATCGCCACACTTTATTAAGCCAAGAGCAAATACATTGAGTCCTCTGTCAGACTGGAAAGGCTCTCGCAGTGAGACAAGCGGAGTAGGGCCTTCAAAGTCGAAGACTGAGATTCCATCACAGCAGGTGCACAGCGTTTACAATAAAAACCTGCTCGTGGCAAGCAGCACACAAGGCCATTCCTCCAGAGGAATCAAACTATTTGTCTGAGCATCAGGACCCCTTCTCAGCAGGAAAGAGGACCCCTTTGTGGTGTTGTGGTGAAAAAAATCCCTGAAACCAAGAGTACTGACCAGGCCTTTGTTGACAGGCAAATGTGGCTCCCGAGGGGAGGAAGTGGGGTCATGGCAACCTGGCCTTTATTTAAAGAATTTCACTGAAAAGCATACATAGGAGCAACATAATACAGACTCAGTAGGCTATTTAGGAATAAGCATGTACCTGCACATCCATATATGCATATAACAGCAACTATTAAAAAGAGAGGTGTGTGGAAGTATTTGGTGAAAAGAAAGGGAAGGGTGAAATGCAGCAATTTATAAAAGAAAAGGAAAAAAATGAGATTAGCTTCATGAAACAGCTGGAGGGAAGGAAGATGTCATAGACCAAATCTCATATAAGAATGTCATTATTTTATGGAATTGTTTCTGTTTGCTTTAGCCTTACTTATGAGCATTCTTAGTGATTCTTATTGTGAGTCTATACATGAAATCTTGAAGCCCCTACTCTAGGTATATCTGTATTTGGACTTTCGCTTCTGGAAGCTCAGGGCCCCACTCTAGGATGACCCGTCAAGAGCGGAACCTTTGTGGAGGAGCAGAAGCCATGTGCAGGCTGATGTCGGGCTATGATCCCTACAGATGGAGAGGTTAACAGGGAAGACTGAATTGATTTTTAGTACAGATGTACCTCAGACCCACCGTTTATTAAAGAGTAGAGGAAAGTGTTCTTAAAACATTTATTTATTCAATTTATAAAACCATTTTTACATGGACCATCTATGATGAATTTACAGTAAACAGAATAAGATTTATTAAAATACCTATCAATGTCAAGTACATTATGTGAACGGCAGAAAATTTATATTCATGTCAGTGTTGCTCGAAATTAAAATTGATTCAGAAGCTTGTTTTGTGCATAATGAATTTATTTGAAACATCTTACAAGGAAGCCTTCGAAAGACCCTGTGGCTTCAGTGAATCACTTTGGCTGTAGATGCAACTTTGTTTTCAGTCAGTAAGAGGCCTGACTTACATTTGCCTGCATTCATACCAGCACTGATGAAGGCTAACTACATTGTGTGGAAACAGACTCCAAAGACTACAAACGCATACAAGAATTGGCTCCATTACAAGCTATGTGACTGGTACTAATTAATTTGCCCTACTGGTGTCCCATGCATTCAATGAAAACAGTAAGAAATTCAGCAAGGGAAAAAACATTAGAGATAATTAAAACCCTGCAGACAAGAACTACACTCAAATTAATGTGGCTATTAATGTGTTAGACCAAAGCTTATAGAGTTCTGAAGTGTGTGAGAGCTGTTTGAAATGAAGGTGTCTCCGCAAATCTGAGCATGGAGTCTAGAAACAGAGACAGGCTTTGGAAGATGCTTGGAGGATTCCTGGAAGATGGGAACCCATGTGCAAATCTCTTGGACTGGAAAATTAATTCCAATAAACACTGGAGGAAAGAGAACTTCACGCCCCTGGGATTTCACACTGAGATGCGGAGTGGAACAAATCAGCTAGTCAGAAATAACAAAAAACATGTTTGGCTACAATTTGACATTTTCGATAGAAATAGAAAAATGAAGCCTGTACATCAAAACATAGTAATCTCTTTCAAATGTATACAAGAATGTGCATGTCCATGTATGTGTGCTGCCACACTGGGTGGGATGTGTGGAGAGAAGAGAGCCCTCAGTCACTTTCTGAGTTTGGAGTCAGAGTTTTACCTTAGCTGAAATGCAATTATCCAGTTAAGCTGGTTGGCGAGCAAGCCTCAGAGATTAGCCTGTGCCTCGCTCTTTAGTGCTGTGTTTACAAGCTGATGCTGCCACATCTGGCTTTTTAAAATGGGTTCTGGGGATTGAACCCATACCTTCATGCTTGCACAAAATGTATCTGGCCTGCTGATCCATCTCCAAAGCAAAGGAATTATTAAAATATACTGACAAATATTAATTTCTGAGTTAGAAGCTAAAAAGCAATCACAGGAAAAACACTGTAAATTACTTGAAGAATGCAAACTTTGGTCACAAAGATAGTCTATCCTTGTAGGTAATAAGTATTTCATTCAATAATGAAAACAATTCTTACTCGGCTGAATATAAAATCTTGTGGACGTTTCCAGGAAAAGATTTTCAAGGATGGTGGTAATTCAATCTTTCCTTCAGGGTCTTCAAAAAAGTGCTAGATGAAAAAAAAAATTAAATTGAACTTTTAAATGTGGCTTTATTATAATAAAAATTCCATCTTAATAAAGACCAACTAATACAAATGTTAGATCAATATAGAAGAATTTGTGTAGTAATGTGTATGTCTGTTTGACTTCAGAAAGGCCTTGTGGAATATTTGAATACCAAAACTCAAACTGGCCAGGGAAGCAAATAGGCTACCTGCAGCTGTTTACCTCCCAGTCCTCCAAATCAAACCCATGAGTCTTAGTGCCAGCTGTGCAGCAGACCACCTGCTGTGGCCTCTGTCCATCTTTGTCTCTATCCCCAGGGAAATAGATAGATCCTGGTGGAATGCCCTGCTTTACTCCATCCTGTGGACGCCTGTAGACTCCTTAGTGCCTCCTCCTAGACCATTCCCATTCCTATTCTAGAAACACATTTTACCCCCAATAGTCACACTTATCAAAATCCCAGAAAAATTTCCTGCCATAAAACACTCTTCAAAGAACCAGAGAGTACAAAAGAAATCAAAAAACAAAATGCTTACCCAGAAAGGAGGAAAATAGGCATCTGCACCTGGAATTACAATCTTCCAAAACCCACATGCCTAGACACCAGTATAAAACCACAATCAATAACAGCCAGGAAAATATGTCTCTGCTAGAGCCCAGCCACCCTTACAGCAGCCCCTGAGTATTGCAACATAGCTGAATCATAAGATAAAGACCTTAAAATAGACTTTATGAATATAATAGAGGTTCCTAAAGAGGAAATGAATAAATCCTTTAGAGAGATCTATGAACACACAAGAAGCAAACAGAAATGAATAAAACAGATCAAGACCTGAAAATAGAAACAGAATCAATAAAGAAAAGTCAAAATAGAGAAATCTGAAATTAAAAAATTTAGGAACTCAAACAGGAACTTCAGAGGCAAGTCTTGATAACAGAATAAAAGATATGGAAGAGAGAATTTCAGTCATTGACGACACTGTAGAGGAAATGGATACTATGGTCAAAGAAAATGTTAAATCCCAAAAACTCCTGCACAAAATGTCGAGGAAATCTGGGACACTACAGAAAAGACCAAATCTAAAAATAATATAATTACTGAAAGGAGAAGAAACCCAAAGTGAAGGTATGGAAAATATTATCAACAAAATCATAGAAAATAACTCTCCTAAGCTAAAAAATCAGCTGCCTATAAGGTACAAGAAGGGTACTGAACACCAAATAGACTAGACCAGAAAAGAAGGTCCCTTGGCACATAATAGTTAAAATTCTAAGTGTACAGAACATAAAACCTTCAAGAGAAAAGACCAAGTAACACACAAAGGCTAGAATTATAAGAATTATACCTGACTTCTCAACAGAGACTCACAAAGCCACAAGGGCCTGGACAGATGTTACTCTAAGATACCACAGATGCCACCCCAGACTACCATGCCCAGCAAAATTTATAGAAGCAATAGATAGAAAAATAAGGCATTCTATGGTAAAAACCTAATTTAAGTAATATTTATCTGCAAATTCAGTCCTATGGTAGGTGCTAGGAAAAACTCAAACCTAAAAAGATTAGCCACTTCTAAGAAAAAAAATGAATAATCCCAGACCAGCAAATCAAAAGAGAGAAAACACACACACACACACACACACACACACACACACACACACACCTGCAAACAACAGCAAAATAAAAGGAATTAACAAACTGTACTCATTGATATCTCTCAACATCAATGACCTTATAACCCAATAAAAAGACACAGACTTACAGAATGAATGTGAAAACAGGATCCATCTTTCTGCTGTACCCAAGAAACACATCTTAACAGCAAGGAGAGAAATCACCTCAGGATAAAAGGGTGATAAAAGATTTTCCAAGCAAATGGACCTAAGAGCAAGCTGGTGTAGCCATTTTAATATCTGATAAATGAGACTTTAAACCAAAACTAATCAGAAGAGGTAGGGAAGGACACTACATACTAATAAAAGAAACATACTACATACTAATTAAAGAAAAAATCCACTAAAAGGACATAGCAATTCTTAATATTCATGCTCAAGACAAAAGGGTACACAAGTTCACAAAAGAAACACTATTACAGCTTAAATCACATATTGATCCCCGTAAGCTGAAAGTTGGTGACTTCAGGATATAACTCTCACCAATAGACAGGTCATCCAGACAAAAACTAAACAGAAATAGTAGAGCTAACTAATGTTATAAATCAAATAACTCTAACAGTTATTTATAGAACATTTTACACAAACACAAAAGAATATACCTTCTCATAACCTCATGGAACTTTCTCCAAAACTAACTACAAACTTAAACACAAACAAAGTCTCAACAGATACAAGAAAATCAAAATAACACCCTGTACCCTATCTAGCCACCACATATTAAAGCTGGATACCAGTAACAGCAGAAACAAATAACATCAAAATGCTTAGAAACTCAACAACTCACTACTGAATGAAAAGTTGATCAAGGAATTAAAGACTTTCTGCTGTAGAAAATCTTACAGCTTGTGGTTACCCACCTACTGGGGTGTGGCCTCTTATACTATATATGCTGATGCAGAGCCTGCATCTACCCTCTTTTCTGGCCACTCTTTATGGTTGCTGGATTCAGTTTCTGTTCTCCATTCAAGCAGAGGATTCTGATTTGTGAGTTTACCCCTAAATATATCACCACCTATTTCTCAATTCTGAGCTAGTGAGGGATTTTTTTTAAGTGACCTTCCACAATTGGCGCCCACATGGCCAATTAAATCCACGTGAAAGCTGAGAGGGCTTGGCAGTTTCTGTGTGGTTATTTCTGGGTAAGGTAGCCAGGCTGCCAAGGCAAACAAGTGGCCCCCTCCTTGCAACAAATTTCTAAAACGGAATGAAAATCAATATACAACATAACCCAAACTTAAGGGACATAATAAAGGTGGTTCAAAAGGCAAGTTCATAACATTAAGTGCACACATAAAAAGTTGAAAAGATCTTATACTAGTAACTTAATAGCACACCTGAAGGTTCTAGAACAAAAAGAAGAAATGACCCTCAAAAGTAGTTAAAAAATAAATAAATAAACTCTGGTGAAATCAATAAAATAGAAACACAATAACAAAACTAATACAAAGAATCAATGAAACAAAGAGTTAGTTCTTTGAGAAAAATCACAACTGATAAACCCTTATCCAAATTAACTAAAAGGCAGAGAGAGAATAAAAAGTTGACAAAATTAGAAATGAACAGAAGGACATAATAATAGACACTGAGGAAATCCAGAGAGCCATCAAGACATACTTTAAAAACTTGTACTCCTCCAACTGGAAAATCTAACAGAAGTCTATAATTTTCTCAATACATATCACTTAGCAAAAGTCAAGTCATGACTGGATGAACAATTTAAGCATACCTATAACCCCTAGTGAAACAGAAGGATACTAAAATGTCTCCCAACTAATAAAAGTCTAGGGTCAGATTCTTTTAGCGAAGAATTCTACCAGACTTTCATAAAAGAGATAATGCCAATAATTTGAGGAGGAAACATTACCAAATTCATTTGATGAAGGCACAAGCACCCTGAAACCAAAACCACATAAATACCCAACAAAGAAAGTGAATTTCCCTTATGAAAATAGATGCATAAGTTCTCAATAATGTATGTTGCAGGGAAGGATAGGAAATGGTTTGGGAGGTCGTTCTGTCTATGTATTGCTTTCCTTGGTTAATAAATAAAGAAACTGCCTTGGCCTGTTGATAGGATGGAACTGAATGCTGGGAGAGGAGGGCAGAGTCAGAGCCGCCATGGATCTGCCACCAGTGATAGACGTGATGGAACTTTACTGGTAGGCCACAACCTTATGGTGATGGACAGATTAATGGAGATGGGTTTAACTAAGATGTAAGAGTTAAGCATAAAAAGCTAGAGCTAATGGGCCAAGCACTGATTTAATGAATACAGTTTCTGTGTGATTATTTTGGCTCTGAGCGGCTAGGATGAACAAGTGGCCTCCTCCTGCAACAAAAGTACTGGCAAACTGAATCCAATAACATATAAAAATGATCATACACCATGATCTAGTAGGCTTCATTCCAGAGAGGCAGGAATGGTTCAACATACATAAATCAGTAAATGTGATCCACCATGTAAACAAATTGCAAGATAAAAGCCTCATGCTCATATCATTAGATGTAGAAAAGGCCTTTGACAAAATTCAACACCATAATAGAGCCCTGAAGAGTTTAGGGATACACAAGACTTACCTCAGCATCATAAGGGCAGATTACAGCCAGCACATAGTTAATATCAACTTAAATGAAGAGAAACTCAATTCAATTCCAGTAAAACCAGGAACAAGACAATCTCCACGGCTATTCAATACAGTACTAGAAATCTTAGCTAGAGCAAGTAGGACATGATCTTCTCAAGGAGATCGAGAGGACATAAGTCAGAAAGGAAGAAGTCAAAGAGTCTTTATTTGAAGGTGATATGATATTATGTAGAGTGTCCCTAAAAATTCCACTGGGAAACTCTTACAAATGATAAACACTTTCAGCAAACTTGCTAGATACAAAATTAGCTCACAAAAGTCAATAGCCCTCCCATATAAATGGCAGACAGACTGCAAAAGAAACCATGGCAACACCACCTTTCACAATGGCCTCAAATAACATGAAATATCTTGGGGTAACTCTACCCAAGAGAGTGAAAGAGAAAAACTTAAAGACAATGAAGAAAGAAACTGAAGAAAAGATAAGAAGATGGAGAGATCTCCCCTGCTCATGTGTCAGTAGAATTAATATAGCAAGAATGGCAACCCTACCAAAAACAATCTACAGATTCAATGCATCCTCATTGAAATTCCAACAGTTTCTTCACAGATCTTGAAAGGACAGTTTTTAGACTAATATAGAAACACACACACAAACACTAAACAAAACAACAGCAAAACTAGGATAGCTAAAAAAAATCTCAAGTAATAGAAGAATTGCTAGATATATTAGCATCTCTGATTTCAGCTTGTACTACAGAGTTATAGTAATAAAAACAACATGGTACTGGTACAAAACCCCACTTTTTTTTTGGTTTTTCAAGACAGGGTTTCTCTGTGGTTTTGGAGCCTGTCCTGGAACTAGCTCTTGTAGACCAGGCTGGTCTCAAACTCACAGAGATCCGCCTGCCTCTGCCTCCCAAGTGCTGGGATTAAAGGCATGCGCCACCACTGCCCAGCTAAAACCCCACATGTTGATCAGTGGAAAAGAAATGAATACCTAGACATAAATCCACACACCTATAGACAACCGATCTTTGATAAGGAGGCCAGAAACACACACTGGGGAAAAGACAGCATCTTCAACAAATGTTGCTGATAAAACAGGATAGTTTATAGAAAGCTGGGGATAGCCTTATACTCATTGTCACAGAGAAAGACTTTATGAACAGAACAGTTAGCACAGGCACTAGATCAACAATTAATAAATAAGACCTCATGGAACTGAGCAGCTTCTGAATGGCAAAGGACACCATCATTCAGACTAAGTGGCAGCCTACAAAATGGGAAAAGATTTTTTACCAACTACACATCTGATAGTGAGCTGATATCTAAAATATGTAAAGAACTCAAAAAACTAGATATCAAACAAATAACTCTATTAAAAAAATGGAGTACAGATCTAAACAGATAATTCTCAAAAGAGAAAGTAAAATGGTTGAGAAACTCATAAAGAAATGTTCAACATTTTTAGCCATCAGAGAAATACAAATCAAAGTCACTTTTAGATCCTATCTTACACCCTCAAGAATAGCCAAACAACCAAAGATGGCATCTTTGATACACGAAAATACTCTCCAAAAGCACCAACTCGGCCACAAATCTTTTGATCTTCTATGATGTTCTGCCTGTAAGATATGCTAGGGTAACAGTGGTACAAAGTGTGTGGGGCAAACCTACTAATATGTGATTTGATGAAATTTGTACCTGATACTGCTTAGGTGATCAAGAGCCTGAAACTAGAAAGCTCAGGGACCTAGTGTAACATTAAATACCTTTTAAAATAAAAAACAATGAAATGACTCTGAATACCTTATATATCAGTGCCTATCTTAATCACAATCGGAAAAGATTCCTACAGCAGCAGACAGGAACAAATACAGAGATCCACAGACAGACATTATGCAAAGAGTGAGAGACTTGATCACTCTGCTCTAAACAGGATATCTCCATCCCTCCCCTCAGGGCTCAAGGAACACTGAGGAAAAAGAGGCAGTAAGACTGTAAGAGCCAGAGGGGATGGAGGACACCAGGAAAACAAGGCCCTCTAAATCAGCACCACCAATGAACTCACAGAGACTAAGGCAACATGCACAGGATCTGCCGAAGTCTGCACCAGATGGTGCCCGAGAGCTAAAAGGAGAAGTGGACACAGGTCCCATCCCTAACCCAGAAACAAAATCCAATTGATAGCCACTGACAAATGAAGATCTATATTCCTCCAAGGGAATCTCCCTGGGGAAACAAACTAGTCATAAGAATGGGCTGCATGGTCAACAGAAAATGAATGCAAAGGGGTTTTCTTGTCTAACAGAGCCCTGTGAGCACTTTTCCTTTGTTTATAGTTTTGTTTTTCTTAAAACATGGATTCTTTGTGTAGTCCTGGCTGACATGGAACTCACTCTGTATACCAGGCTGGCCTCGAACTCAATGGATGTCAGCCTCCCTTCCCGATGCAGGGATTAAATGTGTACTCCACCATCGCCCAGCTTTATCTTATTATATATATTTGTTTCTTCTCTTTTTTTTCCCTTACAGGTCTTTTGCATATGTATTATGGATTCCAGTTTAGTATTTTTATGGGATTCCTGGAAGCTGAACAAGTAGTTATTTCTTTTGTCTCCCATTGGGTTCTTTTGATTCTCTTTGTTTTGTCCAAATCTGATGTATTAACTTTTATTATCTTATGCATTATATTTTATTTTAATATTATCCCAAAGAAGCATATTTGTTTTCTAATGAGAGACAGAACCTGGGTGAAACCAGACAGGAAATGGGGAAAAATCGGGATAAGTGGGGTGAGGGGAGACCATAAGCAAGATACATGATGTGAGGGGGGAAAAATCTGTTTTCAATAGAAGAAAAAAATTGAAAGAATTAAAAAAAGAATGGCGTATGTCCTTGTCATAACCTTGCTTGTTGAATAAAATTTGGTTGTGAACTATTGGTGATATTCATTTAAAAATATCCATATCACAAATGTTTTGAAATACATGCAAGGTGCTCAGAATGGTTAGATTGGTCTATGATGTCGTTATTTGCATAGAGCATTCTGAAATAGTAAATATTAAAATTTAAATTCTCATAACACAATGCAGAATCTCAGTGACTGATTCATTAAAGATAAAGACATTTAGTAAAGACAATTAATTGCTGTCTTTATTATCACTTTAATGTACAGATTAGCAATGTGTTAGGCAATGCATTCTTGGTACCCACATATAAAATGACTGTACCTTTCACATTCAAAGGGCCTGTGAAGACGAAATATTATAATGACTAGCAGCAATTTAAAACATGTGGGGATCTGGTGCTTGCTTGTGTGTGGATGCCTGTCTCTGTTAGTGTTTTTCAGATTTTACAGCAGTGGGCTAGATTGGGTAAATCTACAGTTAAGCAATGGAGTTGCGAAGCAACCTGATGAGTCAATCCAAAGTGTTCAGGGAACTTAAAAAAAAGCCTTTGGGAGCTTAGAGTGTCTTTATCCTGTGATGGTGAAAATACCTTTCAGAACAGATTTTAGGATATATATGTGTTATTCAGATAAAAACAGATCTGTGTGAAAAGATGGGAGAAAAACAGAGAGACTGGAACAGTAGCCAAGTGTCTTTCATTTTGTAGCATCTCATGTTAGTCAAAGGCTGAACAATGGATGCAGAAGCAAATACCATGGGACTTTTGCTAAGGAGGCAAATACTGGGTTCTCTGATGTCCAAAACCAGTTGTTCATTTATCTCGTTTTTTCTCATCTTTCTCAAGAACTCCATTATATTTCTTCCTACCCATTTTCCCAGTATAAAGGCTGGGGAAAATAAAGTGGGGGAAGGGATCAGGGTGAAAATAAAAAAGCTTTCCCTTTGGGATGGAGATGGGAGAGAAATAGGAAGGCAGTCTCACGCTGGGGTGCAGCTCAGGGGCAGAACTTGTGCAGCATGTGCAGGACCCTGGCCCCTCCCTCTCCAGCATGTGCAAAGCACAGCATGAGAAGTCACACCCATGCATCTACAAGCCTCAGTCATGACTACTTACAAAGATGGGGCTCTTGCCAGTCTTGTCTTTCTCCTTCCCTCCTTTGCCTGCATCCCACTTTTCCGCATTTATGTCTGCCTCACTCCACTCTGGCCAGATCGGGAACTTCCCCTTCTTCTGTTCCACAGAACCTGGTGGCACATTACTGCCAAAAGGGTAGAGACTTGAGAGAGGAAGAGTTGAAGAGTCTTAATTAAAATCTCTAGCATCAAATAGTAAGTTAATTGCATTGCATAAATTAAACAATCTTGTCAGTGGAGTGTACTGGGTAGACTTGCCAGTCAGACACTATCAAGGCAACAATTCTAGAGACAGAAAAAACCCCAAAAGAGGTTAGTTCACAAGCAAAATTTAAACATTTGTCTCTACTGACTATTACAGAAGACTCAATACTGGTGTGTATAGAGCACTATCAAGCTTCATATGAACATAATATAACTTATCCAAATCATTTGATGAAGGCACAATCACCCTGAAACCAAAACCACATAAATACCCAACAAAAAAAATCAAATTATAGGTCAATTTCCCTTATGAAAGTAGATGCAAAAATTCTCAATTAAAAATGGAATCACTATACATATATTTTCAGTCTATTCTTATGTAAGCATTGTGTTCATAACTGCTTATTTATTTTTTGTTTACCTATTATTTCAATGAATTCATAATATCTAATTTCTATTATATGTTTCATTTAACTCAGCATCAATCCTTTCAAATTTCGAATTTGTGGATTTTGGTTTTAAAGTCTCTTTTTTTGTTTGTTTGTTTTTGTTTTTCGAGACAGCACTTCTCTGTAGCTTTGGAGCCTGTTCTGGAACTAGCGCTTGTAGACCAGGCTGGCCTCGAACTCACAGAGATCTGCATGTCTCTGCCTCTTAAGTGCTGGAATTAAAGGCCTGCCACCACCTCCCGACTTAAAGTCTCTTATTTTTATAAACAAAACTATGGCAGGTTTCATTGTTGCTATAAATCCTTCACACATTTTTTTTCTGTCTCCTAATTGCCAAAATATTTTTCCTTTCTAGGACCTTCCATGCCTGGTACATGTGGAAGCCCCAAGGGAGGAATGACTCCATTTTGGAGGCCACTGGGAGTGGGACCTCACAAGGCCCCACGGATCCTCAAACTGGTTCCGAAACTCTATCTCCGTGTCCCATGAGCTAGCTAGCAGAGCCTTTCATAGGCTCTGTCCCACAGGATTACCCCTGATGGTCACTGGGGTAGTCTGGGCCTCACACTTTATCGACTTGGGAACTTCGGGCTCCTGGGTAAATACTTTCTGTGTGCACTGCTGACTTGGTAGTTCTTTCCACCAGCTGATGGAGCTTGTGCTGAAGTCAACCTGCTTCCTCAGGAGAACTGGGAGCCTAGGTTGGCCTCTACCAAGGATATTCCAACAAAGGTTTGCAGAGCTGCACTTCCACCTGAACTCTCTGCAAAGCAATAGGATTCAAGCCTGGTCATTTCTTTAACAGGTAAGGTAGAGGAAATGCTTAGAAAACATTATGCTCTGAGGACAGCCAAATTCTGCCTGGATGGTTACATGCCCCTTCCCACAACAGCCGTGAGCCAGCTGGTGACCCGGAACTTCACGCAGAAGTTCCTATTACAGTGCTCAAGGGTTAGGTCAGCTTCCTCATGCCCGCCTGCCTGGAGCTACAACAGTTCACACTTCCGGCTGAGGCCTTGCATTTTTGCTGTGCTGTGTTGCAGCAATCTGCCAGGGTCTCCTGGAACAGCAGCCTCCTTTATGGCTGCTGGCAGAGGCTGCGAAAACTCATTTGTGCTTAGAACCTTTACTCACAGGTGTAAAAGCAAAAGACAGCGTGCCACTGCCGAGAATTGCTTGAGAAGACGCTGTCATCTTCAATTCCTCCTAATGTGGGGTTTAGGAGCTTCCCATTCTTTATGCAGGTTCTCTGTTTTGTTTTTGTTTTAAATCTCACTTTGCTGCCTGGTTAGAAAATAGTCTTGGGACCTACGCATTGTTACAGCATATCCCTAAGCAGGAAAAATAGACCACTCCATACTACTGATAGAGAAACCTAGGCAAAAGGTAGATCTTTATATCATTATGTTCTATCGGGTGCTGCCATAGCCTATGGATTAAAAATATGAGGACTTTGTATCAAAAAAGCAGGGATAAGGTTAACTTACTTAGAAGGTTAACAGTCTTTTGTTTTGGGGTACAGGGTCTTTCTATGTAGTTCTGTCTGTCCTGAAACCCCCTCTGTATACCACAGTGACCTCAGACTCACAGAGCTCCACCTGCCTCCACTGGCTTATAGGTGTGTGCCACCACACCTGGTTCTGGAGTTAACAGTCTTAAAGTTAGTATTAAAAAGAAGATTTCATTTTCTAAGAAATAAGGGCTCTTCTAATATTTGTTTCCTGTTTCAGTCTGCCACACATAAGTCAACGCTTCCTCTTCGAGCTCCTAAGCTTTGTAACTAATTGACTGCCTTTCCTTGAAACACATCAAATATATTTCAATTACATTGAATATTACTTAAAAAGATTCCACTCAATGGTTACAACCTAGTCTATGGGATCACCTGTAGTGTTAGGCAAACATGACAAATACTGTTCAAGTTAAGCCCAAGGTCAAATACACTGAGGACTTCAAACACCCTGGTAAAGGCTGCTTATTAAATCCTCAGCACAGCCTGTGTGACTTTGAAGTTGGCTGGCAGAATCTAGCAGTTGCTTTAGTATAGATAGATCCATTTAAGTATTCAATGGATATTGTGCCTGATCTCACCAATTCTGAGAGCTAGATAATTTTTAAAGTTTGTCTTATACTTTAGATTTTTAATTGCATGATTGTTATTCCAAAGTGAATGTATGTGTGCCATAAGCCTGGTGTCTGCGGAAGTCAGAAGAGGGCACTGGATCTCCTAGAACTGGAATTACAGTTGGTTGTGAGTCATGGTCCTCTGCAAGAGTAGCAAGTGTGCTTAACCACTCCACAATAAAGGAAGATTTAGGAACTTGTAATACTTGTTGTAAAACATGTTGCGAAGTTTTAGAAAAGTCAAATCTGTAATATCAAAAACAAGACTTATCCACAGTTACTTTAGCAATACGCCTAAATACTAGTAGATGACATCATATCATTAAAATCACAAACTGTATCAAAAATTCAATTATAGATATATTTGGTGGGAACACTTTTGAAAAACTTATTAAAGTCAATGGAGAAGATTTATAACATAAACTCTGGCTATTTCAAATGTTCAGAATAGGATACTAAAAATGCTAAAAATAAATAAATAAAATACAATACAACAACAAAAGCCCAATAGATAATTGAGTGAAAAACTGACTCCCATCGAAGAAATAGTAAACTATGAAAGAGAAGGGAGCAGCAAGCACGAGGATTCAGTGATGAGGATGGTGGGTGTACTGATTACAGAAAGAGTGTGTTGCGGTGAATTGGGGGATGAAACGGTGCAGTGCATACATCGTCACTAGGAAATGCATTCAAACAGCATTATGTGGAGCTTGAAGATCTGGAAATCTAGCTACGCCATAAATGTCAGGAAGTGAGAAGGCGGTCTCAAAAAAGAACAAATGCTGGAGCCATTTGTAAGCTCCTAGCTTGAACTAAACCTGGTATTACATCCCCGTGTTGATAGTATGACAGGCTGGGAAATTTGAATGGAGACAGACTTCCACTAGGGTAAGACACCAGGGAGAGTATTTCCCATATGGCAGAGAACTCAAGATTCTAGCATTAAGATTTGGGAGGAGGTGGAGTTATGGTAAAACTTTTAAATATGGTAAATGTGCCCATTTATCAGAAAGAACTGTTCTTATGTTGGAACGAAGTCCTAGGGGCCTCTGCTGGCCCATTGGCTATGTTGCAGCTCAGTTGTAGCAAGGTTTTAGGTTTCTGGAGAGAGACTAGTGCTCAAGAGAAGAGGAACATTCTTCAGGTATCTCCAAAGAGCAGCTGTTTGCCAACCGACTGGATATTACTCAACACGGTAACGACTATCATGTCCTCTTGTGAGAGTTCACCAAGGGCTTCAGCAGTAGGTTAGGGACCTGAACACTATAGCAACTGCATGGCAAGAATAAAGCGCATGATCTCAGAATATCTACAAGACATGAACAAAAACAACAGAACAAAAGGCAAAATGCAAAGCTAGGAGCAGTCAGCATCTCAAAAGAAAGGAAGCAAACCCAAGGGAAGAGAAATGAGGTAATTTTAAAAGTCTTTAAAATGAGTGGTCTTACAGTTCTCAAAAGAGATAACAGGTCTGTGAGATCGGGAAGGTTATTAGACAAAAATTCAGATGTGAACAGACATTAACCAATTTTAGTAGTAAAAATTTAAGAAGATCAAGTAATTATTATAAAATAGCATAAAAAGAGATAACCTATTGTTATAGGGAAGCTATTAGAACATAGATTTTAAAAGCTGGTATATACATATAAAAAACAAAAAATATAAAGTAGACATGTCTACATGTTTATGTTTACAGACTACACATAACACAGACATACTAAGATTTCCAGAAAGATGAAGTGGATAGAATGTGAGAATGGGGATAAAGAGATTAGAATGTTGAAGAGATTCCTACGAAAAAAATATTGAAATGACAAAAATGGGTTTTCAAATCCAAGTTTAACCATTTTTTTTAAATGAATAGAAGGTAAGAAGGTGGTAATCTGAGCCTGAGTATACCAAATAAAAATGCAGGTCAATCATATATATAGATATATTACACTTGCCTATTTATATAACAGAGTATCAAATTACTTGGAATGAAGAACTATCTCAAATTCATAATAAGAGTAGGCATCAGAAAGTAATAAAGTATGATTTGCAGAATCAAAGTTAATCTATTGCCAGGGCTAAAGTCAATATCCAACTAAACTCTTATTCAAAAGATAAAAGTGTTCATCTTCAATGAGATACAAACATTTCAACAATTGATTTTACTATCCCAATTCTTCATTAAACTCACATAATAATAATAATAAGGATAATAATATCTGTGCTTCTAAAAGATATGATTATGTTATTAAAATAGAGCACTTAACAAAAGGGATTCTGAGAGATGCAATTGTTCTTGTGTTTTTCTGTAGAAATGGCGCTGAATAACTATCAAACTTGGTGGAAAGTATTTGAGGTAAACCTGCGTGTGAAAAGAAATTAAGGATACTCTGAGAAATCAGACATAAAACAAAGAGAAGAAAGAATAGATCTTATGTTAGTGAAGAATTAATTGGAAACTGTGCTATAGGAAGACATGAGAACTGGGAATGCAGAATTCTTTTAATTGAGGCAAATAACAGATATCTTGGAAGTAAACATTTTAGAAAATATATAATTTCAGACTGGGTAAGCAAATCCCTCACTTAAGCTGTGGTTCACTTATTTCTAAGTAACAGTGAACCCCAACTGCTCCATGTTGAGTGCTGAGTAGATAGGGAAGCGACAGCAACAAGCAACAGAGCAAAACAGAGGAAGAGCCTGGGAATTTTAAAACTGAAGAAAATTCCAAGCTTCACAACTTCACTTCACGGTAGGAATTCTAGGTGTTCCTAGATTCATGATACACACACTTTAAACTTAAATTTTGATCATATATGTGGGTGTGTGACATATACACACATATATGTGTGATATATATGTGTGTGAACAGACATTAAACAATTTTAGGCCCGGCGGTGGTGACGCACGCCTTTAATTCCAGCACTCGGGAGGCAGAGGCAGGCGGATCTCTGTGAGTTCAAGGCCAGCCTGGTCTACAAAGGGAGTTCCAGGACCAGCTCCAAAGCTACAGAGAAACCCTGTCTCGAAAAACAAAAAATAAACAAAAAAACAAAACAAAACAAAACAAAACAATTTTAGTAGTAAAATTTAAGAAGTTCAAGTAATTATTATAAAATAGCATAAAGAATAAATAATCAACTGCTGTGGGGGCTGTTAGAATGTAGATTTTAAAAACTGGTATATATGTAGAAAGAAACAAAAAATGTGAAGCAGACATGTGAACAGACTAAACGTAACATATATAGGTATATGTATATATATATGTGTGTGTGTGTGTATGTGTGTGTTTGTGTGTGTGTATGTGTTTAGCCTGCAGGTATATCTGTACACCACATGAATGCTGGTGCCCACAGCAGCCAGAAACGAAGTCGGGTCCCCTAGAATTAGAATTATAGACAGTTGTGAATCATCATGTAAGTGCTGGGAATTGAACGTCCATCCTCTAGAAGTCAGTGCTCTTAACAACCGAGCTATCTCTCCAGCCCCATAAAACATAACTTTTCACCTCACGTATGTATTTGATTAGGAAGTTGTGTCCAAGATGATGTATTTTTGTCTACATAGTATTTTATTCAAATTCACCTATATTTAGTAACTTAAATACCTTGCCTGACTTAGAATTGAGACAAGGTCAAAATTGTCTTTATATATGATTATATTAGTTCATAAATTTATTAAAATATTTTCATATGACTATTATTAATAAAGTAACTAACTCCAGGAGACATAAAAGCACTATTGACTCATACTTTGCAAAGACAATAAAGTGATATTTAAATGACTTTTAAAGACAGGGCTGTCATGATAACGTTTCCATGGCTGCAGGTGTTATGCTGTAATAATGTTCACATTCTCTATTACTCTTTCCTTTCTCCTCATACCTCACGCCATGGTAGAGTATGCCTGTGATCTTAGCACTGGGAAGCAGAGACAGGAAGACCCAGAATTTGAGGATAGCCGGGGGCACCACAAGATCTTATCTCTAATTAATTAGTTAATTAAAATCAATAAATTAGTTAAAGTAAATATTAAGACACTTAACAAGACTAATACAATATGAACTATACAGGAGGGGTCTTGGAGACTTTTAAGCACGAAAAGGCAGCTGATCTGGTTTGTCCAGGCACAGACACAATTGTTCATCTCTGTTTTGATGACATTATTTTATAGAAGCTGGCCACTAAGGGGATATTAGAGTTTCAATAAAACAGGGTCCTGGAATTTTACCACTGTTTTCTGAAAGCATGCTGTTCAGTGTTGGGGCATGATTTTACTCCTGGTGGGAGGCAGCTTATTTATGCCAAATGCAATCAGCATGCCTTAAGTAGTGTCAGCTAATACTCACAGGGAACCTGAATATGAATAGAATTACACAATGGACTTAATTTGGTCTGGGGGCATTCTGAGTCACACTCTTGAGAAAATCAAATTCCTAAGGAAAGGAGTTGCAAAAAACATGTTTTGTAATTTAAAAATAGTTAAAAAAAAAAAGAAACAAGTTGTTACGTTGACCTTTTATTCCCCTAGTTTTACTAAAATTATTTAAATAGAAACTGATTTTTACAATTTAACATTTGTCTGTTTTTTAAGATACAGTATGCTTGAGTGAATAGAAAGATTAACAAAATCCAGTTTCTAGTCTCAAATTAGCAAGGACCAAGGCACATGATTGCTGGAGCATAAAGATAAGAGCTGAGAAGGATGTAAAGAAGTTAGGGGCAGAGTACTTTGCTAGCACAGAAGAGGAGGAAACTATATCCAAGTGAGTGAAGAAGCCATGTTTGGCCTCATGGGAAAGACCTTCAGTTTAGCATGGGTTGGTTGGATCAGTGTTATTAGGCATGTAGGATGGGAAGTGGGCTACTGCAGGAGGAGGCCTGGAGAAGTTAATAAATTTGCATTTAATTGATGATCATTGGCTTAATGATCAATAGGAAGAAAAGTGAGGGTCCAACTAAAAAAACCATTTGAGAATGACTTAATTTGGAGGTAGAAGAAAGAAAATAAGGCAGATGGGCAGATGGATTCCAGGAATGGAAAAGAGAGGCAAAACGAAGGGTGAGTACAGGAAAATAGCTCATCAGTATCACCAGGTCTGGAGGACACTGGGGCTTGACTGATGGTCAATAATGCTGCAAAACAAGCAACTGAAGCATCAGGACATTGATCACTGGTCAGGACGGAACCTGAGTCACCTATCTGGTCCTGGAAGTAGACTTGGTAACCCAGAGTACCGACAAGGTCATACATAACTATGTAAACCTGGCTCCGAGGCTTTTAAGCCTTGACAGCAGGACACGGAGAAAGCAAAAGGAAGTCTCATTGCTCTTTACATTTAGAGTCAATCCAATCAAGCTGTCAATTACACGTATAGGACAATCTCCCAGGAATTGCTAAATATTTGTACTTCAGTATTCATTGTGACACAATTAAAATCATATCCAGTATTTCTTTAATTAAAAAATGTACTATATATTAATTTAACCACACAAATTAGCATGGCTACTGCCTCAGATTCTTGAATTGCCTTGAACCCACCCTGAGAAGGGCTACAGACAGCCTCAGGAACCTGGGAGGGAATATTTACAATAAAATTTCAAAGCACCTACTTGGGTCCTTCTTCCCCATGTGGACTTCCTGGGGGTGAAAATAAGCACAAAGAGTCACCCTCCCACTTGTCCTCCATGCCACACAAAGGTGCATTTTAATCTATTTTGGATACGGCTTTCAATCAACTTCTCCTCACATTACGTGGCAGAATAAGTATACAGACCATTTAAACTAATTCCATCATTTAAATAATCTCTGGCCTAGAAATGTCACAGTAACATGAACGTCGACAGGATGTTGTTAAAATTACTTTTGGAGAAGCCACTGTTTATGCCACTGGAAGGCTTACCAACAATGCCACAGTGCCAAGGCATAAACTCGATCGTGTTTCAGGTAAGAAGAGGAACATTCCATGAGCATCTACTTTTAAATCTTTTAACATAATAGATTTTTAGAACTTTTTATTACTTAGTAAAACTTTATAAGATATTGGTGATCCTAGTAAGCAAATATGGCCCCTGTCTCCAGACTAATACAAAATTTTAGGGCAAAAGTGATGCTATACATGATGGCTCTAGGGGTTGGGATAGCTGTTTGAATCCCTAGTATCCACATAACACCAGCTGCAGTAATACACATCTGTAATCCCAGAGTGGGTACAGTAAGATTGGACTGCAAAGACAAGGGGATCCCTGGAATCTTGTCAGCCAATTAACTCCCAATGTAGTGTTAAACATAAAATGGTCACAAAAAAGGTGGAAGTTACATATAGACACCCAAAGTTGTCCTCTGACCTTCAGATGTACATCACGCCACAAGCATGTCTACACACACACACACACACACACACACATGGACACATGGACACACGCACACACACAATGACTTTAAAAAGAATGAGTGATTTCAACAACAAATCAAGTCTCAGCCATAACTCTTCAACCACATCAAATTGGAGTAAATTACTACAGAAACCTTCAAGTGAAGATTTCAGACAAAGAACTCAAGGCAGAGCCTGTTACGGCTGAAAGACAGTCTTAGCCTCATTAAGCGGGGCAATTTGCCTGAGCAAGACTTTATATTTTAAAATACGCAATGGACACTTACATAACGTCATAATCTTTGCCGAGTGTTACCCAGGGGCAGGGATTCTTGGAACCTGAGATGGGCCTCTGCCCTCTGGCTCTCATGTCCTCACCCTCTCTGATTCAGAGGGTTTTATGACCCAGCTATAAGACTTGTTTCCACTTCAACTCTCTTAAATTATACCCTGCTTTTATTACGACACACTGTGTCAGGCCCTGAGGAAATATGAAATAAACTAGACCTATAACTTTTTAACCCTTCCCTTTTCAGGCACCACACTCTCAGGTCTGTACACCGTCACTGTGTGTACTGCCATAGAGGAAGGCAAACATAGCTTTTCCCATCGTTACTTCTCAGATCTTCTCGGCCACCCACCACCCTGTGTTCCTCATGCTCGTCAACAGGACAGAAGGAGGCATCCCCCAAGCTCAAACCATGGCTCGTTTTGTTCTGCCTTGGATTGAAGTCCAGCATAAATTCCATGGACCTGTCAGATTGTGTTTCTGAAATCACTGCTCAGACATCTAAGCCATGTGTTCCCCACACGACTTTATAGTTCTCTCTTTACCTTTCCATCTCGTTCCACTACACGCTCACGAGCTAGCACCTGTCAAGAGCCACAGACCCTCTGCATGGGCGGTCTAGATGACCTCTTGTGCCCCAAACATCTGCCTCTCCAGCACTAGCTGTCTAAGGAGTGACTGTTGAGGGAAATGGTGAAAGCTCCAGAGAAGCAACTTCCTCTTTAACACACACAGCCTCGTTCTGGGAGTCTCATGATTTCGCTAATCTAACCTCATGCTGACACATGACTTCTTTGCTGTCCACCAAGTCCTCAGGGAAATTAAAACATGATTATAGATTTCCCGGTGGCTTCTCTTATGAACTGTATTTCCACCCACGCCGCATCATAACTCCTTTGATGGAATTATCTTGATGCACAATTCTTTATCTTTTGTGGATTTCCGATGACGTCAGTGGGAGGTACGCTCATTAAATGGTTAGAAACACGAAGAATTTGAATTCCCCCTGGGTGTATTTCTATCTGTGGCGCTAGCATTTTAAATGTTTGTAGTTGTTGGGGTCTACAAAGGTCAATTATAGAAATCACAAAGCTCCCCCCACACTCCTTCCTTTGTTCCTCCACCTTTGCTCCTCTGGCCTCTCACTTTGGTGTGGACTGTGCAGATGGAACTAGGAATATGGTGAGTGCTGATATTCACCGGGAGCCATAAAGGAGCCTCCTCCTGTGCCTCATTCTCTGCAGTGGGTGGGACTGTCCCCATCTCTGTAAACAGAGGAACATACGCCACCACCCACTGCTGCACAGCTGCATGTAATCAGCTCCTTTTTCTCTCTTTCAGATAACCAGGAACTCAATTTAATACTCAGCAAGAAATGTATTATTCTAGTTTATATTGCTCTCATAATACCATTAAAATTAAGTTTGAAAATAATCCCATTTTTCACATATGGACAGACACATTAACCTTTTCTGAGAATTCTATAAAGTTAAAATGGGTGTTGTGGCCATAAGGACACAATTAACATGGAGATGAGTTATGTATTTCTCAATCTGAGAGACGTTTGATGACAAGATATCACCATTACAAATCTAGAAGGTGTTATAATTTTTGCTACTTGAATAACTTTCTTGCAGTGTTTTAAATCATATTTTGAATATGCTATTGGAGGTAGAAGAAAATTTTGTGACTACTAATACCAAATTGTACCCCATCCCCCTTGTGGACTACTCTGCCAAGTTTGGAATATTTAAGTGTGTCCAAATGTGCATTAATGATAATAATGGCTCTGAGGGCCGCATGTGTATAAAGGTGTACATGCAGAGGCCAGAAGGGGACATCAGCTATCCTGCTCTGTGACATCTACCTTATTCCATGGAAAGAGACCCTCACATCAAACTGGGAACTGGGTTGACGGGTAGGAAGCCCCAGGGAACTACTTGCCTGTATTCCAAGCCCCGTGCTACTTGTGATGCCACATCCAGGCTTTAATTTGTGTGTGTGTGTGTGTGTGTGTGTGTGTGTGCACATGTGTGTGCACGTATACACTCTGAGAGTCGTACTTGTGTCTTTGTGCTTACACAGCATACATTCTTACCCACTGAGCCATCCCTACAGCCTTCTAATTACTTCGAATGCTTAGGTTGTATCTTTTTGCCTTATGGTTGGTCCTTCCAAGAAGATCAAATCCCTCATCTGAAGAATGCTTGTACAAGTATGTAATGGGTAGAAGAATCTTTGCAGTATCATTCAGTTATCAAAACAACTCAGTCAAATGTGTTTATGATTCCTAATTACTGCTATATAATGTTACAGAAGACACCTTATCCATATCCCGGAATGCTGAAGTCCTACTTGCCAGTGGAATGGGTTTAGAATGTGATACCTTTAGAAGGTTATTAGGTCATAAAGGCAAAGCTTTCGTGATGGGACTAGTGTCTTTCAAAGAGGAAAAGGATTGGTTCTCATCCTTTCTACCAAGTGAAGGCACAGAAAGAGCTAGGTCCCCTGTGAGTCAGGCCTTGGCAATACCTGTCCCTTGGTCTTGCATTTCTAGCCTCCAGAACTGCGAGAAACAACTCCTAGTAGCCGCAGTTACTGAACTAAGTATTCTATTGACTTCTTAGAATTGGCTAAAGTATTGAAACAATGATTCCTACAGGTTATGCTAATGTTCATTATGTTAAACAGTAATGGAAAAGTCACATGAGTCAAGACTTTAAGTATTTTTACTATATCCCCATACTTATTTTGGAGTTAAAAAAAAAAATCTCAAAGCTACACAGTGAAACCCCATCTCAAAAAAAAAAAAACAAAAAAATTAAAATAAATAAATCTAATAGAACAATAGAGGGGCAAAGCAATCATACTTTAATGGACCTCACTTGAAAAGAAAAGCAACCATTTGAATTCAAAATGTTTGTCCATCATCATAAATGACCCGTTGCCAGTGTGAACCCTAAAAAGATTTTATATGGTCTGAATGAGAAAGTGCACACCATAGAACCAACCTCTAACTGAATGCACAAAGTGAGATGGGTCAGTTTTAACATCTCATTTTGCACAATGCCAACAAAAGATCAAACTAGGACATGTAAGGAGAAATGGGCTTTAATCAAATCCAGAAGAACTGAAAACTGAGGTAGGGAACCAAACTAAGAGGTCATTTACCACACACACAGTAAAAACTTATTAGTTGTTGGTGACCCTAGTAAGCAAAAGCCAGCTATGGCCCCTGCCTCGGGACTGATGCATAATTTTAAGGTAAAGCAGATGCCATAGATGCCAACTTCAGGGGGTGGTGCCTGAAATGGATGCTTTCAAGGTTATGAAAGTTTTTTCTCATTGCCTTATCCTGGATTATGGGAGAGTCGATTGATTTTATTAGCTATGTAACCATAGGAGTGGTAAGATGACATCAAGTTCTCTAACTTTCTCCCATGGTACTACAAAAGACAACCACACCAGAGTCGTAGCTGGACTTTGATCCCTAAGGCTTTGTGACTGCGTGACACTTTGCTCTGTATCTGTGAGTCAGCCTTGCATTCACCATTGGTTTTGTGGCAAAACCTCATAGGAAGGACTTGATTTATCATCCACTTCACATTCTCTCATTTAATGCTACATCAAAATAATGATGTGATATTCAATGCTTAATCACTGGTAGTAAAACCTAGGTTTGAAATATTATGGTATAAAAGTACTTACCATTTCTCTTCTATTTTTATAAATCAAACATGCACTTGTACCAGCAGGATTTCAATTCAGGTTATTTTGCAAGAAAGAAGCATATGTGAAATACATCATCTTTTCTAAAAGAAATGTAGTTCTGGCAAAGCCATAGCCAGTGTCTTACAGTGGGACTGTGAGCCTCCTTTTTGGTGCAGCCATCACAGAACCTATCAGATCATGTCTTCTCTCCAGAAACTGATAAAAACTAGCTGCCTTGTAGAAGAAGAAAAAATCATGTTTTTCACTTTCAGGCTGTAATAAACTATTTAATACTGATGACTTCCCCAGCTCCTAAATAGGTTTGAGTATATGAACATCATTATTTGGGGGAAGTCCTTTTTCAAGTAAAATCTGTCACCAACTATTGTTTTTTCATTTAGTCTGTTTAAGTAAGTTTTACCAGGTGACCCAATTCTCTGTCTACATGGGACAATGAGTCAGTGTGGCTATCAGAGACATCCTTCTTGAACAGAGTCTGCAGGAATTAGCTCATGAATACTCACAGTGCTGGAACTAAATAAAAGTGATTTAACCTAAGAATCTGACCTATACTACTAATTACTTTTTTCATATATATTTCATACACACACACACACACACACACACACACAAAGCATTTTTTAATACTTACTATATATGACCTAAGAATTATTCTAGGTAATAAGAATTTGACAATGTATAAAACAGAAAAAACAAAAACCCTGTCTTCAGAGAACTTATGTTAGGAAGTACCTAAAATAATCCAGTATTGGGCAGACAAATGAAAAAAAATCAGTTAAAAAACTGTGAGGTGTGTGTGCATGTGTGTTGTGTGTGTTTGTGTATGTGTAACATGAAGAAAAACGGCAGCAAAAAAGTCAATGAAGAAAAAGCAGAATGGAAGACAGGGAGTATTGGGTATTTTGAGCTTTTGCTTTAGTTTGGGCAGGGAAGTAGGGATACAATTTTAAAACAGGCAACTAAAAAAGAAGCTGAGAAGAAATTACATTTAGATAACTTGTGAAGGAGATGGAGAGGGACCTAATGGACATCTGGAGGGAAAAGACAGAGTGTGGAGACCCTGGGGTGGGAACAACTGAAGAGACCCTACAAGGACAGGGTAGCTGGTATTCTAATGTGTCTGAGGGTAAGTGAACCTGTAAGGAGAAAATCAGAGAGGCCGTGTGGGCTCGATTCTCCAGGCCCTTATGGGTCTTAGACTTCTAGACTGGAATATTAGGCAACATTGAAATGGCTCTATTCACAACGCGTGCACAAAAGTAGTGTGATCCTGTAAAGATCACTTTCGTATGTACCATCGGGTCTGAAATTGAAACTAAGGAAGTGAATGGCTTATCTGCTGGGTATCTGGACATTTGTTTTTTATAAAAGAGGACAGAAGTAGAAGACCATAGAATCTCCACTCTGGACTGAGCCCAGGAGATGAATTCACAAGGAAAACAGTTCAAACAGGAGGGACCAGAGAGCAGAAGACGCAGGAGGTGTTTATTTTAGATCGGGAAGCGTATGTAAGCAAGCGTGTATGTAAGAATCAATATATATATATCGTACTGCCAATCTCCCACAGGAACTGCATGGAGAGGACTGTTCAGGATTCCCCTGAAGTAGGGTTTGGTGTCTCGAAGCTGGAATGGCTTACAAATTATAATATAATATAATATAATATAATATAATATAATATAATATAATATAATATATACTACAGAATATCTGGTTATATCCAAAGGGAAGGAAACACCAAAGGAAAATACTACGAATAGGGAGGTTAAGACACACCAGCAGCCCAGAACAAAAAGATCCCACGAACCAGCAGCCTACATACCACCTCCCCAGTAGGCCTTAGGAACGCCACCTCATGCTCATGCGGTAGACTTTACTCTTTCAGTTTTCTGAAGTCACTGCATATTCAATTGCATCTGGTTAAAAGTCTGGAAAGGTTGGGCTACTGCAAGAATAAAACTCTCACTTCCTCTCCTCCTCTCTCTCTTCCCTTTCTTTCCTTCCCCCCGCCCCCCACTCCCCACTCCCCAGGCCTCTTTTCAGGTGGACTGGTGAAAGTGGGCGGGTCTTTAACTGGAGTTTTCCTAGATAAACCTTCTCTTTCAGAGCTTCTGAGAGGCCTGTGACACTCAGGATAGGGGGCGCCGCTGGGAGAGTCACAGAAACATTTCCAACGGGAAAGCAGCCTCTCTGGAAAGGAAATGGCTCTAAAGTAAGGAGGATGTGGGAACAGGCTTCTCCTAGACTGGTCCCTTGGAAGACAGACACAAGGCAAGCGGATCAATTCCTTGTGTGGTAGTTTGCTCTGGAGCCAGTCCCGGCACTGGGTGGGAGTGGTCCAGGGGTAGGGAAGGCACACGGTGGAAGAAGTCCCTTACTCTTTAGATTTGTCAGATCCGTGCGCAGAATTGATCCGATGCACTTCTTTTCTTTTAGCTTGTTTGGAGGCCATGCCCGAGGCTCACCCTGGCAGCCGCCACCAGGGCCCACTGAGCGCGCTCGCGGGACTAGGCCCGCGAGGCTTCCCGCGTCCGCGGTTGCCAGGAGACGGAGACCGTGACCGAGTTCTGAGAACCGGAAGCTCCCGCCAGGCCTGCTTGAGGGCGGAGGGCCGGCTCTGAGTGGAGACACAGTTTAAGACCTAGGAGTTGGTTTATTCCGGAGGAACTGTGATGTGGGCAAGCATTGACAGTATCAAATGGCTGCTGAGGGGTTTCTTTGAAGCTTGTTATGCCTGGGTTTCAGGCTCTGAACCTTAAACTCAGTTATTCAACTATGAGAATATAGATTTTTATGGGTGTCCAACCCCGTGTTCTCTTAGCTGAAGAAATGAGTTTCTTCATTAAATACTACTGAGTTTGCCAAAGGTTTAAAAAACGGTGGATCCGGAAGAGAATCCATTTGTGGAGTCGGGGAGATAAACAAGCAGCGTCCTGTCTGGCTAAATGAAAGGATTAATCTGGTTAAGGAATGCAGGGGTGCTGAAAATGCTGGACAACAGGGATGTATTAAAGCTTGGGTTTGGAGCTCAGGCAGTCTGTGCAGTTAGGTTGCCTTGGAACTGGTTTTCTTTGACCTTCCATTGTTCATTTGCTAGCAGATGCTGACATCTACTCTGAGGATAAAATGGATGTAAAGTGTTAAGTACAACATGCATGACTCCTTTCGTGCCTTCTGGGAGAGGGTAGATAACTTGAATAAATATGGCCAATCAGCTAAATATAGGGCCCGTGGATCCTATACTCAACTAAAAAATGCTTATACTGGAAGGTCACCACTGACTGAGACAAAACATTATTTTTTCAGCCCATTGTAACTTCAAGACAAATTTGACCCATGGTCCTGAGGTTTAGAACATATATGTGGCCTCTCCCATAAACTGGGAAGTACTAAGCATCTTTAAATAAAATATGCCCCTCTGCTCTTGGGAGTAAAACAGGATTCAGTTGAGAAAGCAGCTTCCTCAAATCAAATCTTTCAACTCTGGCAAATGACTGCTCCACTCTCTCCATTCTACGGAGCCTGGGTTGTCAAACTACTGCAGTCTTAATACTGTTGAGAGCTACATCAATGACAATTAGATAATGACTCAGTATATTTTACACATAAAATAAATTCAAAGCCTAAAGTACTAAATTTATTACTGCAGAAGTGTCCTCAAATTCTTCCTTTAAACTGCATCTACAGACAATGGAAGGTCCATAGAGGGCCCTGCTTTGTTTGCCAAAGTTCTAGAACTTCCATAGAATTCCTCTAAATGAAAGTAGACTAAATAGTGAGAAAACATATCAGTAATGATTTTAATGAAGTAGTAAGGAACATTGCCATAAGTTGGTACAAATGACCATGTTTGAAATAGTACAGCTCTGAGTAGCCAACCGCATAGGTGGGTGAATTTAATTCGGAGCAGGGGCAGTCATCACCGTCCATGCCTGCGAATGCCAAGACCCTGAGAGAAGAAAGGCTCCGCAAATCAAAACAGCTACATGCCAAACAATTACAAAGAACTCCAGACCTAGAGGGACAAAGTGTCCCGCCAGAAATCACAACGCTGCACACTGATGGCGGCTGGATGACAGGCATAAGAGTGCCGATTTAAGCTGAGCTTATTTCACAAAGCGACTTTCAGATAGATGGTTATCTATCATTAAGATTAAAAATATGAGCGAAGTATTGGAACGAGAGGATCACACAGCAATTTTAACAACTATGTGGTCCTAAGAAACTCTTAGGCTTGTGTTCCTTCTGTAATTATCATATCGAGAAGGCAACATGTGTAGATGGAATCTCTCTTCCATATAGAGTTAAAAAACTTGAGCAAGTCACATAAGTAGCATGTGTGTTTCTCTAACTTTATAGTGACATGACATGTAATAGAACATGGAAGGAGACTTGATCTTAGATCCACCTTTACTTATGATTGATACCATCTTGGAATAATAAATGATATCCGTTATGACTTGTCACATGTCTACTACATTGGGAAAGGATGCCAGCTCCTTTAGAGACCATGCTGGATTTAAATACTGGCTCTTATTCACTGAATGCTCAGAACTTCCATTTTCTTTATTTGTAAAATAAGGAAGAATAATACCACAAATGGACTTGACAGGTCATTAGCGCTCAGAGGCGGGTGATATTGCCACTTGTAACGAAACTGCAGTGCACAGGAGAAGCGGAACAGATGGAGGGCAGCCCAACAAGGCAGGCTACACCTCAGGCTGAGATGCTCACTTCCTCTGGCTCCCCGTTGGTCACATTTCCCCATCCAGGTGGTTGCCTTTGGTTTCACTTTAGGGAATTTCAAACTTGCTTTCCATCAGATACCTTTAGAAACTGGGAAAGAAGAGAGTGGTATTGCTATTGCCGTTATTATTGTTTCAGTTATTATTATTGCTATCACCATCATCATCGATACTACTAAGCCACACCCCCAATAAGACTTGCTCTAGCGGGAAGAGAGATTTGACTTAGGGCAGTAGTAGCTCATAGGGAAGTGGTTAGAAAGACACACTTCTTTCTATCAGCAGAAACAGAACTAGCCTCAGGGGCTCTGCTGAAATGTGGAAGCATGCTTTGGTATAGAATATGTACCCACCATCAGCAGCCCTGGATAACCAGAGGGGAGGAGGGGAGGACTGGAGGTGTGTGTGTGTTGGGGGAAGGGGAGGTAATTTCTACCTCTTAGCATCCTCCCTTCAGGTGTCCTCCAGTGCTCAAATCCACAGGGAATCACAGCAGATTCTGCTGCTCAGTGTCTTCACAGGTAGGCCAGGTGTGCAGTTAATCACGAGAAATCCAACTACATGAAAGAGTGAACTCTACATGTTGCAGTAGGTTGAGGGCCAACACCCTTTCAACTTTGAGGTTTTGTCTCATTTGCTTAGGAAATAATAACCTTCTTTATCATGACAAGCCTTACTGTTTATAATGTAAGATATCTATGATATTGTGGTTTTCCTTATTTATGCCCCCCAGCTTTTCTCAATAATGGAGCTACAGGATCCCTCGAAACAGGAATTGTCTTACCTTTTTGACAAACTCAGCTGGGCCCTTTGAAGTCCCCAAACTCCTGCTTTTTGGCTCTTATGACTGCTCAGGAACCTTTAGTCTATAGCTCCCTTAAATTTGAGATTACAATCAATCCATTTTACAAAGAAGGAAAGTAAACTATGAAAAGGTAAAGCAACTTATCTGAAATCTAAAGCACTCAAGAGCTCAGAAAATGGAACTAGAATACAACTCTGCTTCCCAGTGCAGGTTCATAAGCAACCTGTTCCCTTCCCCTTTCAATTAGCAGGAATTAGTAGCCTTCTTTTTATAGTAATTGTTTTTGCCGCACCAGAAATTGAAAGAACCCAAGGCCTTGGCCGTGCTAAGCAAATGTGAATTCCAGAGAACTACATCCCCATCCTTAAACTAAGTGAACCGAGAGTGTTTGAAAGTGGTTTTATAAATTATAGTTTTAATTTGGTCATTGTCCTAGTGCTTGGCCTCTACAGATGCAATAGGTGATTTGGGGTCTATATGTGGCCCTACCACAAAAATCTTTATTTGTGGACACCCTTTAGCCCCAGCACTAGGGATATTTGAAATGAAATTCTGAATTTATTTAAACAAGGGAACAAAGAAAGAAGGTATTAATCCCTAGAATCTCTAGCTAGGTTTGGAACAATACGTCTTTAATCCCAGCCTTTAGGAAGCAGAAGCATCTTTAAGAAGCATGAATTTCTGAGAGTTTGAAGATAGCCTGGACTGTATAGTGAGTTTAAGGACAGTCAGAGCTACCTAGTTGAGACCCTGTCTCAAAACAATAACAACAACAACAATAATATAAAAATTAATTCCTCCTAACAGATGCCATCCATAACACCCAAAAAGACCATAGTATTTTCAATAATAGCAACACAGAAAAAAATCTTAAGAACACTAATATAACCAAAAAATTCAATACCCCAAAATATAAAATTCACAATTACTGATAGCCAATAAAAATCAGTAGGCCGAAAGACATACTCCATTAAGAAAATGTTGATTCAAAATGAATAAAAAAAATACAGATGATAAAATTAGCAGATAGAACATTACAACAGTTATCATTATTGAAACCCATATGTGCAGAAGACTGGATGTGCTAACTTCAATTTAGAAACATCTGAAAAAAAATACAATGTCTATATTGCAAAACACATTGAATTGGATTGATGGCAGACCAGACATTGCAGGAAAATGGATTACTCCATTTGAAGACCCAGAAACAGAAGCTATCCAAAATGAAAGAGAGATGAAAACACTGTTGAAAAAGTAGATGAAGTCTCAGTATAGTGTAATAACACCATATGGCCCAATATTGATGTAGTTAGAACACCCAAATGGGCAGGGACATGGTGGAGACTGACCTGCTGAATATAGAAAGTGTTATATAAAAAAATAATGGTTGGTTGAAAGTTTTTATAAATTTTATAAAAGTTATAAACCTACAGATTCAAAAATTTAAGTGAACCCTAAACCTAATAAATAGTAAACACTCCAGAACCAGGTTTGCTTTAGTTAGGATTTCTATTACTCCAACGAAACACCATGATCAAAAAACAAGTTGGGAAGGAAAGGGTTTATTTGAATTATACTTCCACATTGCTGAAGGAAGTCAGGACAGGAACTCAAACAGGGCAGGATTCTGGAGGTAGGAGCTGATGCAGAGGCCATGGAGGGATGCTGTTTCCTGGTTTGTTTTCCATGACTTGTTTAGCCTTCTTTAGTATAGCACCCAGGAGCAACGTCCCAGGGATGTCATCACCCTCTATGGGCTGGGGCCTCTCCCATATATCACTAAATAAGAAAATGTCTTACAGCTATATCTCATGGAGGCAAGAAGGTGAAATTCCACACTAGCTCGGAATTGAGTATAATAGAGGGGTTCTTTATTTAGGGGGAACTCACCGATCACAGGCTTCTGTAGGAACCAGGAACAGGAACTGAACTCAGCAACCAGGTGTGAGAGAGAGACAAGAAAGAGAAAGAGAGAGAGAGTGCAGGTGGGCCTGCAACTTTGTTGGTACCCATGGTCATGACTAATCTGGTCCAGCCTCTCAAAGACCATTGGCTGAAGGAGGTTCCCCATCAGAGGCATGTCCTCAACTGAAGCTACTTCCTTTCTGATGACTTTAGCTTGTGTCAAGTTGACACACAAAGCCAGCCAGTACAAGGTTCAATAGGATCACATTGAGTAAAACTAACTACAATTATAGAGGCATCTCAAAATGAGCTCGGTGTGGAGCTGACCAGTAGTTAAGAAAGGTGATGGCTGATTTGGGATTACAGCGTGATTGACAAGCTTGAACCTGTGGCAAATAAGGACAAGGTATCAGTGTACAGCGCCTACCAAGAGTTGTAATATCTGAGACCTATGAAGGCTCCAGAAATTGGGAATTATAAAGCCTAAAAAACTTGATAGCTGTTACCATTTAAAAACATGCGTATATTTATTTTAATATTCTTACCTATCAACTCAATTGTCTATATTCTTTTTGTGTTAAATTTCTTTTCACTGGTTTATTTTTCCTCTTAATGCTATGTATTTCACCACCTTATCTTCTGTTCTTATTAGCTATAAAACATGTATTTTATCTTGTTTTGTGTTTACATCATCTAACTATAACTATTGATACTTTGAACCCTAATTTCTTTGGGTTTATCTGTAGGTCTTGGTTAGAGATTTAATTGCATGGATTGTGCATTTTATAAAAGATGAGTAGGATTGGGTTTCAACCCTAAAGAATTTGTAATTCTGTGAAGCAAACAGGGAATAAACCGACATTTACAAATGGCACAGTGGCTTCTGCCAGATAGCCAAAACCTGAGCTTATAGCAGCCCCGAGTAAGACATTCCCCTGGTTTACGTTTTGCTTCTGTGATAAAACTCTGACCAAGAGGAGCACCGCGAGGAAAAGGTTTGTTTTAGCTTATAGGTTTAGCCTGTCATCCAGAGAAATCAAGGCAGGATCCTGGAAGCAGAAGTTGTGACCTCTGCTTACAGTCTTGCTTCCATGACTTGTTCAGCTACTTTTCTTATACAGCTCAGGCCCATCTGTCCGGGGATGACATCTACAATAGGTTAGGCCCTCTTACATCAATTAACAACCCAGAAAATGCCCTTACAGATACTCTCAGTAGGTCAACCTGATGGAGGCAATTCTTCAGTCGTGGTCCGCTCTTCCAAGGTATGTCAAGTTGACAACCAAGATTAGCTTTTCACAGACCTCCAAGGTGACATATAAGATGTTATGCCAGGAAAGAAGTTTCTTGATGAGATCAGGTCCTGTGGGCACTGCATAGGTCAAATACACAGGAGGGGATGTGAATGTCCATTTAAATCATGGCCATGGGGCAACCCAGGGAAAATTGATGCAGCAAAAAAGTTGTGGATAGTACAGTAAGATGTATCCCAGGGGCCTAACAGAAAGAAATGAGCAGCTGGAAGAATACTAAGATAAGCCTCTCTCCTTTCTTACCATACAAAAAGGGCCATCAGATTAATTTAAAAGATTCTGTATTGACAGTTTGGCATGCATATGTTGGTATTTGGACTTGAAATTCTACTGAGTTGAATCACATTCTGGATGCATCGTATAGTGAGCAAGTTAGACTCTGAACCTCTACTCATCTAGAAGCATGCTTCCTGAGTTCACCTCTCATTTGGTTTATTGCAGTGATTAACTGTGCTGCAATAATAACAACGGCAAATGAAATAAAAGCAGTTATTTCTCTATGAGACATCACTGCTTAGCCTGCATCAAATTTCTTTAAAAAGGGGGCAAAAACTATAATTGCAAAGAAGAGACTAATAAAATTTTGTGTTACTACATTCTGTGAAGATTTCAAATAATTTTAACATCTTTTAAGAGATTAATGATTAATTTCAAGTTTCATAACATGGGGATTAAGAAGAGCAGAATGAAATCACATGATTAAGATAAAGCATTTCTCTCCCTCACCAAAGGATCTTGATATTACACATCCTGTCAATTTAACTAGTATCTATTCTCTTTTCTCTGAATTGCTGGTGATTCTTTACATTTTTGAAACATTTAGTTTCTGCATATGCCATATCTTACACATACTATTACACATACTATTTGTGCTTACATGCATGTACACACACACACACACACACACACACACACACAGAGAGAGAGCTCACATTATCAAAGTGCATTGTTTTAAGGGCAGTTCATTAAAAGTAAGCTTCCTTTACCAAGGAGCCAGTTTTTAAAAGTTAGAGGTCCACAGAGAAAGAGCATAGCACAGGAAAGATGTACGTAAGGACCACAGATCCATCTGTGTTTTCACTTTAATGTATTTATCATGTTTACTATGTCCATGGCCTCGTTCTGGAGGTTAGACATATAAGAAAGTGTCTTAGTTAGAGCTTCTGCTGTTGAGAAGAGACACAATGACCATGGCAAGTCATAAAGGAAAACATTTAATTGGGGGTGACTTGCAGTTCAGAGGTTTAGTTTATTATTTTTATGATGGGAACCAAGGCAGCATGCAGGCAGATGTACTGGAGAGGTAGCTGAGAGTTCTGTATTCAAATTGGCAAACAGCAAGAAGAGTGAGTGAGACACTCGCCTGACTTGAGCATCTGAAACCTCAAAGCTCAACCCCAGTGACACAGTGCCTTCACCAAGACCACACCTACTCTAACAAGGCCACACCTCCTGTACTAGCTGATTTTGTGTGTCACCTTGACACAAGCTAAAATCATCAGAGAGAAAGGAGCCTCAGTTGAGGAAATGCCTCCATGAGACAGAGCTGTAAGGCATTTTCTCAATTAGTGATCAATGGGGGAGGCCATCCCTGAGATGTTGGTCCTGAGTTATATACTAAAGCAGGCTAAACAAGTCATAGAAAACAAGCCAGTATGCAGCATCCCTCCATGGCCTCTGCATCAGTTCCTGCCTCCAGGATGCTGCCCTGTTTGAGTTTCTGTCTTGACTTCCTTCAGTGATGAACAGCAATATGGATGTATAATTCAAATAAACCGCTTCCTTCCCAACTTGCTTTTTTGGTCATGGTATTTTGTTATAGCCCCAACTAAGACTCTTCGAATAGTGTTACTCCCTATGGTCCTAGGGAGCCACTTTTATTCAAACCACGACAGGAGGATAGAAAACTGAGAAAGGGAGAGCCCTCATTAATTTCCCCCCTAGGAAAGGTAGACAGGTGAAAAATGTATAATAAATAATGTTGCTACAAATTAGATTAGGGTAAAGGAAGTAATATAAAAGAAATGTGAAACATAGAAGGTGGACAGGGAAGTTGCTATTTTATGTTAAGGGCATAAGCATAGCTGCTCTGATGATGTGACGTTTGCAGAGAGATCTGACCTGTGTGAGAAGGTAAGCTACCCAGACCTCTGAGGACAAGAATACCCCTTGAAAGGTCATCAAGTTGATTCTCTGAGGCGGAAGGGCACATGCTGCGGACATTCTACGCCTCTAACACAAGGAAGAATAGAGGTTCCTTCGCATGGGTGTGTGGCAGGCAGACTTTACACCTCTTGTTAAGTTCCTGGCATTTATTCTGAGTTAGATGGAAGCAATTAGATTTGGAGCAGATGCTGTTATTGAAAATAAACAATGGTGGCTCCTCAGGGGTGGGGAGAGCAGAAGCCATGACAAGCAAGTTAAAATGCCAATGAGGTTGTTCAGAGAATGCACCATCAATGGACACCAGCCTCCAGCATAGGAGAGTGTAGTGGTTTTAATGAGAGTGGCCCTCATAGGCTCACGTGTCTAAATGCTTGGTTCCTGGTTATCGGAACTGTTCAGTAAGGATGAGAAGGTACAGTGTGGCCTTGTTGGAGAAAGTGTGTCACTAGTGGTGGGCTTTGGGGTTTCAAAGGTTCATGAAACCCCCAGTTAGTGTTTGCTCTGCCCTTTCCCTCTCCTCACCCTGCCCTGTTTCAAATTTGTGGATAAGATATAAGCTCTCAGCTACTGCTCCTCTCCCATTCCTGCCTGACTGTTGCATGCTCCTCACTGCGATAGTCATGGACTCTTCTGTCTTCTGGAACAATGAGCTCCCAGATAAATGATGTTTTTTATAAGTTTCCTTAGTTTAGTCACGCTGTTTTGCCACAGCAACGGAAGTAACTAAGGCAGAATGTGAGAACTGGTAGATTCCCAGTGTGTTCCAAAGACGCACACGTCCAAGGGCTTTTTCTGACAGATTGGTTATGGTCTCTGAGCTAGAAGAAGGATCAAAGTTGAAGTAAAAACTTGGGTCTAAGTAAGTAATGAAGTGACACTGCCACTTTCCAAACTGAAAAGAACACAGGATGCCTGCTCTTAGCAGAAAATACAGGGCCTTTGAGTGTGCGTTAGAAATGTGCAGCTCAATAAAATCAATAATTAAAAAAAAAAAAAGAAATGGGTCTAGGTTCTTAACAAAATGACCTCACAGTCCAAAAATATAGGCAAGGCAAAAATGTTTTATACCTGAAAACAGTACATGGCCAAGCCAAATCAAGGCGGCAAGCTCACTCAGTAGTGGTCCTGCCGGAATTTTATTCCTAATGCAAAAGAGTTCTGTGCCTAACAATGAGTGTTCAGAGCTCAGCCTCACAGTCCCATGTGACTGACTAGTTCAAAATGGTGCAACTGAGAAGCAAAGCCCAACTTTGAATGCAGAATGCAACCTTGAATGCTTACTTTGATGTTAGAAAATGCTAAGGAGGGGTTTGCCAGAAGTAACTTTGCAGCCCTCTTTAAAGATGGAGGTATTTCCTTCATTCCATTTAACACTAGGATAGAGAAGATAGCACTTCTCCTGTAACTTCCCCATACTGTATATACAATAATTTTATAAGAACATGGGAAACATTCAAGTGTGAAGGTGATTGAAGAGATTTGTGTCTGTGTTATTCACTTACAATTTTTAAATGATAATGCTGCTTAGGTGGAATTTCCACTTCAGAACTTTCTAGTTACTTCTTTATTGGAAATGTGACCCTAGGGTTCTCCCTCCCAACACAGCAACTGTTAGTGTAAGGGAAACTTTTGCTAGAGGAGGGTGACATTTCACAGGCAAATCACTGAATTTTGGAATTATTGTCCCATGCAATCTCTGATTGTATTACACAGTGGTGTGCAGGACACACTTCGAATTTTAAAAAGTAAAGCGATTTGGTCAAAGCCACTTAGTTACCACAGTTAATTAGCTAAGTAATTCAACAAATATATGCTAATTACTGAGACCTGGGTGGTACGCTGAAGGTTAGAAATGTACAGTGAATACTGTCACCTAAAATTCAGTCAATATATGTTTATTTCCCGGCCGCCCAGACCCGAAATAAACACACAGAAACTATATTATTTGCAATACTGTTTGGCCAATAGCTTAAGTGTATGTCTAGCTAGCTTTTACATCTTTAATTAACCCATTTCTATTATTTTATATTTTACCACAAGGCTCATGTGTAGGCTTCTTTCTCCTATGGCAGCTACCTGGTATCTCACTGATTCTACCTACTTTCTCCTCTATCTCTGCTTGGAATTCCTGCCTTGCTTTACTTTGTTTAAGCCATTGGCTGAAAGCAGCTTCTTTATTAACTAGTGGCCATAAAACCTATTCACAACATACAGAGGGGAATCCCACATCAAATTAGGAATACTAGAAAACAAGCAAGCCATTGTACAACATTACAGATCCCTAATAATTGTCATGAAGAAGACTAAATCAGTAAAAGCAAAGTGTTAAGGAATTTAACATTCAAATACAGACACATTAGAATAAAAAGGTTTGAAAACTAGATGAAGGGATGAGTCAGCGAGCAGAGGCAGGGATATTTTACAAGTTTAAAGGAAAGCTGGCCATGGTAGTAAATACTTACAATCCCAACACTTGGGAAGCTGAGGTGGGAGAGTTGAAAATTTGAGGCCAGTTTGGAATACATGCTGGGTTCTAAGCTATCCTAGGCTATATAGCCAGATGTTGTCTCAAAAAACAAAAACAGACAAACAAAAAGAGAATATAAAAAAAATTAACTCTAATTTCCTTTTGATACATTGGTGGCCTGAAGCAAGGATGCTGAGCTTGTGCACCGGGTGTATGTTAAGTAAACAGGTCAGGGTTTAGAGGACACTGTGACCTCTGTGGACATACCTGAAAATGGCGAGGGGAGGGGACACAAGTCTATTTTACACAGAGTGGAGCCAGGGAATTGCTCTATAGAACGACAGTTCAGAAACTGGGTAAGACTCACATGGTGTACTGGTAACTCTCTGACAACCGAGTTAGACAAAATTCATCATTTCCTGGAATTTCATCTTCTTGTTTAGATTTAGACCGAAGAGGAATTTGCGCAAAGAAAACCAGCCTACAAACCACAATCCCAGAGAACTTAGACAACAATGAGGACACTAAGAGAGACATACATAGATCTAATCTACATGGGAAGTAAAACAAGACAAGATCTCCTGAGTAAGCTGGGAGCATAAGGACCCAGGGAGAAAAATGTAGAGCTCAATAAAAATCATTGAATCATGTAAGTGAAACAATAGCTGTTCCTCCTAAAAGTACCTTAGTGCCACACACAACAAATACGTCCTCTGGAGAAACAGCCTGTTTTCTTTTCTCCGCATGTCCAACTCACCTTCTGGGCTGGTAGCCTTACAGACAGACTTCAACTGTGATTCTGTCAGACAGGGGAGTAGCCTTGGATTCCTGAACAGAGGGGACAATTCTACTCACTTACCCCCTTTTCATCCTGTGATGGTGTCTAAAGCCCTTGCGTTTTTGGATTTCCCTAAGTTCGTTCTACTACTACTTTAAATAAGCTGAGCTTTTTAAAATTACTCTATTTTCCAGCAATGCTTCTCATCTCTGTAGCAATGTTCCTTCTCAAGTGACTTAACTCCACTCAGTAAAGGGGGACTCTATATTCCATCACTTAAATATGCCTCTTGGCCATGATATTTGCTTGCACTACTGTGACATTAGCAAACATGACCCAGGCAGAGCTTTGAAAGTAAAAAATATGCTAGAATTTGTCTTTTGTTAACTTTGTAACATAGCTACCAGGTGACTCTTTGTGGCTTCTGAAACACAGTAAACAAAACCATCCCATCATCTCTGTTAGGGATGGAATCAAATAATACAAGTGAGGTGACTGGCCTTCAGCTATGTTCTCTAATGTACTGGCTCAGATCAATGTTATTTTATAACAATACATGTTTTGTTATGAAATAAAACTGCTCAATACAAATACCAAATACTAGAGCTAATACAAGCAACTGCAACACATCATGACTGAATAAAAGGACTCTGGGAAGCTGTTGGGTAGCTAATTATAAATTTAAACACACACCTATTTTCATAAGATTCAGAAACTTTGATATTGGCCTGAGAGAGAGGTAACATATGTTTTCATAAAGATTTGTACAGGAAAATTTGTAGCAGTTTTACTCATGATGTTAAAAAAATGATAATATATTCAGTACTGTGTAGTGATGAGGCGAGCAGGCCTGCTTTTCGTCCCGCCCGGCTCCTGCATAGTTACCTTTACACCCGAAATAACAACACACAAATTGTATTCATTTAAACACTGCCTGACCCATTATATCTAGCCTCTTCTTGGCTAACTCTCATAACTTGCTTAACCCATTTCTAATAATCTGTGTAGCACCACGAGGTGGTGGTTTACTGGGAAAGATTCAGCATGTCTGACCTGGCGGCAGGCTCCATTGCATCTGCCTCATTTCCCTTCTTCCCAGCATTCTGTTCTGTCTTCCCCATCTACCTATGTTCTGACCTATCAAACCAAGCAGTTTTCTTTATTAATTAACCAATGAAAGCACCAGATAGATAGAAGACCCTCCCATATCATTTCCCCTTTTACTGTTTATCTTTGAAATGCTTTTAATTCTTGAAATGAACACATGATCACTCGATTTTGAACAATCCTTTTTTGTTGTTATTATTATTCCTTGTTTCTTAATTTAAATATCAAAGTCAATCTATGTTAGCATTTTATTCAAAATCACCTAAATAATATTTTTCTTCCTCAAAGCCACTCTCAAAAGACAGGCCTCTTAACTCAGGGAATTTTGTTATCTCTTAGTAGATTACATTGGAAAACGTTTTATTATTCTACCAAGGCACATGATTGTTTTAAACTCAACACTGGGATCTTACACAAATTGCAGGAGGCTATAAGGACAGCCTAGTTTGCATGTGTCCTGATTTATTCTGATCAAATTTTAACCATTTTAATTTAAGTTTAATTATACTCAGATACTGAATTAAAAGCTTTAACTCAATATGTAGAGATTCCTCTTTGGGAATGCCTAGGTTTATTATTTTGGGGGAGTTGTTTGGTTTAGTTTCAATCCACTTGAAATGGTTGTCAGTAAAAAATGTAAAAGGTTAGTGTCACAAATAGCTTCTTGACATTTCTCTGTTCCCATCTTACTTAAAACAAGTGGACAGCCTGAAATTCTAAGTAAAAGTCTTGTCTCTCTTTCTGCTTGTAGTTCAGGGGTGAAAGCATTTCCCTGTTTCACATACTGAAGATGTGTGTGTGTGTGTGTGTGTGTGTGTGTGTGTGTGTGTGTGCGTGTGTGTGTATGTGTGTATTTATAAATATGTGTGTATATACATATATATGTTTATATAATATAATATATCACATATGTAATATCATATACATGATATGCATCATGCTTTATATATCATACTTTTGTTGATATATAGCATATATATGTATATTGTACAGTATATGCATACATATATTATATGTTATATAGTATGTATATGATTATATATATATATTTATATATATATATAATACTTTTTGTTTAGAACCAGAGAAATATAAATTTGAAACAAAGGGAAAAAAATCAATCTTTGGAATAAAAAAAAATAGCCTTGAGGAAGTTCTCTGGAGACATGAGAAACCAGACACAATAGTGGAGATAGGTCAAATTGCTAATCTTTAATTCATTCTACCATCTGTTATATTTAGCTTTTTACACAATTTATTATAACCATTACACAAGATACACATTTTGATTAGTGATTGCTGCATATACAAAGCATCCAAGTTTTAATAGCTTGAAACAACCATTCTATTACTCCTCAGGGCTCTGTGTGTTAACTGAGATCATCTTGGCAGTTCTAGACCTGAGTCCAGAAAGTAGAGTCAAGAAAGAAGAATAGGAGCCCTGGCTGGGAATGTTGACCATAACATATCCGTAAGTTTCCTCACAGTTAGGGAGCTATATTATGAGGAACAGGATTCCAGCCGTAACAGAACCTGTGGGCAGAATCAAAAGTTACAGGTAATTCTCTGCTGAGCCGGAACTGTCGGTAATCCAGCTATAGAATCTAGAGAAGATTCTGGCTGAGGGAAAATCAACTCCATTGAGAAGTTTATATGATGTCCATGTGTCAGGAGCCATTTTCTCCCAAAATTACTACAGGAACCATCGCCCTGGGGAGTCTACAGAGAACCCCACACCCTCAATTGTATTGAGAACTGTTCTATTGACAGAGCCTACCCCACACCCAATTATCCGTTAATGGAGAGCTATCTGTTAGCAGAACCTGCCCCACATTCCAAACTATCTATAGAACTAGGTGTGTCAACCTGTGAACTCCTGGCCTACGTGACCTGACTGAACGTAACCTCCTGGCCTATGTGACCGTGGACCACGCGGCAAGATTCCGTGCCCCTGCCCCCATCCCAAGCCAAACTCCTTATCCTATATAAGCTGTAACCCTGACTCTAATAAATGGAGGCTTTGACAAATCTGCCTGGCCTCCTTCCTCTTTTTCCGCCCATATTTTCCAGATAGCGCCTCTCCGGGACCCTGGAATTACTGACCAGCCAGGCGGGTTACAACCCTAGACAGAGTGACCTTCCGGGGCAGTCTACATCCATGTATATGATGTCTTATCCTTGTTGGGGCCCGTGTGGGTCCAACACAGATAATTCTTTCCCCTAACTGGACTGGTAAGGAGTCGCGAGGAATAATCAGACACAGCTTACACGGTCATCATGGAAGGGCATCTCAGGGTCTTTTCTCCTGACGACCTCCTGAAGATCTCCCCTCATTTATTCTCCAAACAGCTTATATATCATCATATAAATTGAGCGGAAAACACATAAGGCTGTCTCCTAGGCAACCAGGTGAATGGGCTTTAGTTACATCCGCATTCTACCTGTATGCTTGCTGTCACATAGGCCTGAATTAGCATCGCTATAAGATATCCTCCAAATTACAAAAGAAGGAAGCACCAAACCTCCTGACCATTAGCTTCAGCCAACACCTCTCCTCAGGTGATCTACATTTATAACAGAAGAGAAAGAGGAGCAGCACAACCTGGCTGTTGTTAAGCGGAGACAGCTTATCTGCAGAGCTACATGACCACCTCAGATCGGGCCTATGGCTTTTGTGCCTGGCTGGCACACCATCCAGAAATATGGGCCTACAATCCTTCTATGTATTGATACTTAGAGATGGGAACCTTTGAGAGGCAATTAATTTCATGAGGTCATGACGATGAAACCTTCAAGGCAGATTGAATGCCTTAGGAAAAAGTATACCAAAAATTATCTTCTGCTTATTTAACCTTCCTCTTCCTTGTCTCCCTCTAATTGCTTCCTTTCTCTGCCATCCTTACTTTGCATGTGAGGAAACGCAAGAAAACAATTATTTACAATCTGGGAAGAGAGGCTTCACTAGAATCTGACAGTATCAGCACCCCAATTTTGGCCTTGCTAACTCTCCAGATCTGTGAGAAATTAGTCTCTGTTGTTTAATCCATTTAGTCTGCTATGCTGAACTGACCAATACTTCCCCCATCCACCAAACTTCTCATCACTGTTTACGTCAAGAACATTACAGTTAGATAGCAAATGGTGTCATGGTCATAACCAGATGATAAGAAGCACACACTCCATCCCCACAGAAGATAGCAGAGTAGAATCTCCCTTTGAATGAGACTCTGAGTAAAAAGAGTCTTACTCAGCAGAGGATAGAAGGATAGACTCTATTCCAAAGATGAAAACAGAAAGACATTAGATGTCACCTGAGATTTGAGAACATCTGAAGAGAGGGCGTCTGATGAGTGAGAAGAAGAATGAAGCCCATTTCTCCATCCCCGGCCAGGGAGGAGGTAAGGACATAAAATGTCATGCCTACAAAAAGCCCGGAAGTCCTGCCCATAGGACAGGCCCTTAGTTTTTGTAAGCATTGAATCCAAAAAAGGAATTTGATGTGACAATAACTCTACCTGTGTGACAGGTCAATGTTGGGGAAGCAATTCACTTTGTCACATTGTCATTCCTTATATTTCAGATCATTATAGCCAGGTGCCATCTTGAGATGGAACCACTCCAGAGTCTAAAAATAGGGAGCAGTTTTGAAATGCAGTAGAAAATAAGGGGAGACTTAAAATAAGAAAGATCCCCTAATGAGTGAACCCTAGGACACTGTCCCAGGCCCTCGATGGCAACTGTAGAAAGGAGGAGAGCTGGAAGCAGACAGGCATCAGGATGGACGCAGTGGTCGGTGACTCTGCTGTCTGTTGACCAGAAACATCCCATCACCTGAGGATGAGTAGGGAGAGCCCTTGAGCCTGTGGCCACTAGTCAGTTCAGTCAGTTGCATGATTAGCTGCTAGAATGACTGAAAACTCTGGAGTTCACACCCAAAAACACCTGATAAGGGATTTGAAAGCATCTTTTGAGACCAGTTCTGCAGTAAAGACTCCAGCTTCCTTCATCTCAATTTCCTTGGCGGGGAGGGTCTCTTAGCTCTGACATTAGGCACCCTGGGGTCTACTTACAGGGGATTATCCAGAGTGTGAACTTGTTAGCCCCTTTGGCTGCAAAACTGAAAGAGGCTGGCAGAGACTTTTGGCACACACACAAAAAAGGAAGATAATAAAAAGAATGTGGTACTGAAGGACAACTGGTCCTTGACCAGTCTGGGTCTACTCACTAGGGAGTATCCACAGTGAGAACTTGCTAGACTCATAGGCTGTAAAACTAAGGGAGGCCAGCAGAGGCTCCTGGCACACAAAGAAGTGAAACAAATAAAATGAGTGTGGCTCTGAAGGACAACTGGTCCTTGACCAGTCTGTGCTCAGCACCAGCCTGAATGAGCGGAAAGACAAGAGACTCCAAGATCAAGTGATGGCTCACCCACCTGGCCAACTCCAACACTAGAGCACATAGAAAACACTATTTTTTGTCTATCCCTCTGCTTTTCTTTTCTTTTTTCACCTTTGTCGTCCTTTTCTATTTTGACTGTGTGTTACTGTCATTTTTGTTATAGTTTCCTTGTTGATTCTTCTTTATAGTTGCTGGAGGGGGGGGGCAGCTTCCATCAGTGCAGGGTTCAAATGGAAGCAGTGGAGTTGGCTGATGCTAGACTTTGTTTTTCATTTGAGGAGGTTAAGGGAAAAGGACACTCACACTCTCTCTTGACCATTTCTTTCTTTATTCTCCTCTATTCTTAGTTTTATCCAGAACTGTCCTTTCTGTCTCTCTTGATGTTTCTCTTTAACTTTCTTGATGTTTTCCTTCCAACTCAATTCAACTCTTTATTCTTTCCCTAGGGCATATATACCCCAGCAAGATCTTTCAGGCAATATAAAAATGGCAATGTGTCTACATTGATTTTTCAAATGAATGATTACAGTAAATACAAGTGAAAAACAGCATGTTTTCCATATCCGTTAACATTATGAAACATTTTACGTATTACAGAAGAAAAACAAATTATCCCAAGATCTATGTACATTCATACCCAAGCAACCTTTTATAGATAACATGGTAAGCAAGGTAGTCTTCTCAGTCAGGTCTTTTACTTGGAGGCTGCATTAACAAAAAAGGGCCAATTACTTTATTATTTATCTTGAAAGATAATCTTATAAGGAATCTAAAAGGAATCACAAGCCTAAAATTTTATATATGAAAAAGAATCAGTCATCTCTACTTTAAATCTTTAGGGTACATACCTACTCATCAATAGTCTTTTTTTTTTTATGTCAGGAGATTGAGGACAAAATGGGTACAGGAATTAATCATCATCTTTGGTCATCAACCAATCCTGGTAACAAAAGTACATCAGCTGGAAATAATTGGGCTGTTTTGTTCTTGTTCCCTGACCTTCACAAGCTCCATATTCAACTATGTGCCTTGCTAAAACTTTAGATTATCTTCTTGGGGTTTTCACTTCAAAGCTATTTAACAAAAACATCTTGGTCTCACTTTAAGTTCTTTTCAAAGCTTTGTTTCAGCTGTGTTTCACTCCAAAAACCTGTGAACACATTGCCCAACATTAAGGTTAAAAGAATTTAAGCTAGCTGGGCTACCGGAACTCAACTGTTTCTCTTAATCATTAACCTAAGCCACAGTCTATGCGGTTCCTCGATAGAAACCCATGTGTTCTAGCTGTGTGACCCTTCCTTGTTTATATTTTAATCATTAAAACTCTACTTTAGGCAACATTACTATTATCAGTCAGATAGTACATCTTAGGAAGGAATCATCTTCATAATAATTCAAAAGTAAGAATACCCAGCAGAATAGGATGTTTCCATGAGATAAATGTGCTACATTACAAGCAGTCGGGATCTCCCCACACCCGTCCACACCATACCAGACACCAGAGAAAGATAGCAACAGCAAGCAAGTGAGGGCACAGCAGAAAAACAAAAGACATTCTGAGGTCTGGGGTCTCGGGACCTTGCCTGTGCAAGATTCACCCATCAGGGAGCTTTCTGCTATTGGGATGGACACCTTGAACTGCAGTTCCCACCTGCTGCTCCTCTGACACAGCCACGGACCTCCTTTTTTGCACATAACTTCGTACATTTTCATTATTGTGCAATCTCCCTCTGCCCACCATTCTTCTCTTTTTCCTTTCTTCTGTGTAAACTTGTCTGTTATTTCTTCTTTCCTTGTATTTTCTGCCTTTATGTAATTAATTTTAAAAACTTTTTACCCTAATAGTTTTTCTTAAATGTGTGCCTTACTGTGTATTATTTTGATAGTCTGTTAGACAGCCCTGACCAACAATTCAAAGTGGGGCTCTCACGCTTGGTGTATTTATTTTGGTTTGTTTCGATGCCACCGCTTTTGCAATGGTTTCTTTTCTTCTCTGGGAGCAGTACTGGTAACTGAGCTCTCAAAAGAAGTAAGAAGGCAGATACAACTAAATAAAATAAAACTAGAAGAGATGGCCAACCCAAATAATGCAGAAACCATAATACAGAAACACAAGAAACATTGGAAAGTAAGGCAACATGGATTCCCTTTAAAACCACAGCCCACAACAAATGAGTCTAAGGGAACTAAAATATCTGATATCTGACACGCCAGACGAAAATTCAGATGTTTCCATATAAACAAAATGATCAACGATTCCAGTGAGGATAAGACAGAAAAAGAATAAAGCCAACAAATCAATTCAGGAGAGGGATGCAAAACACAGAAACATGGATAGAAAATTCAATAATGAAGCTGAGACTTAAATCATAAAATCAGGTGTTGCAAATGGAAATATCAAAATTATCTATAAAGTCACAATAGAAAGCAAAATTGATAAAGTAGATTGCATAGAAGAAAGACTATCAGGGGAAGTTGATAAAAAAAACCAATAGCATATCACATTTAGACATAATGAAGGAAACATATAATAAGCAAGTCTTAAGCTTCCTCTCTCACAGGAAATCAGGCCAGTTACAGGGGACAGAGCATGTGAGAAAGCAGGGGCTGCAGGAACACAGCACAGGACACATGAGAACATAATGAAAACTGTTGCTTTGTCAACCACTTCCAAAAACTTAATAAAAGGAAATCTCTCTCTTACATTTTTCTTCATTTGTGATTGTTTACCTTTTTTTCTCCAGGCACAATTTTCAATGCTCAATTTAACAGTCATATTTGTTCCTTTGTGGTGGTCCCTCCCCCATTTACTTCTGTGGAATTAAAAGCAGAGCTGCCAAAATGTCTTTCAGATGATAAAGCAAGCTCTCTCTACCACCAGGTCATGTTTCCCTCTCCAGACTTCAGCTGCATCCCACACAGAGCATTAAATGTGAACTTGAATGACTTTTTTATTGTTTAGTCCCAATCTCTAGCCTCTGCCTGGTAAAATTATAACTGAGTGGGAAGCAATTTCTGTTCAGTTCAAGGATTTGTTGAAGTCATTCAAATAATTTGCCCATAGCAACAGAAAGATACATGCAACAGAATTTAATGTTCATGTTTAGTACTAAGCTGGGAAAATCATTTGAATATAACTTTCCTTTTCATACAGGTGTGGTTCAAATATTGGAGGAGGCAGGCTCCTCTATAAGCAAATATAATGCTTGGAAACATAAATTACAAATCTAGGTATTGTATTTAGTGTTTTCACTTTCATTAAAATGTTATCACTTATTGAGAAATACAGTTAATTGCTGTCATTATGTATGAAATTCAAAATCCAGAGAGATATAAGGCCATCGACTTTGTAGTTATTTTTAAGCACTGCTTTGGTTATTTGGGTTCTATTATAATTTGGATCTAGTATGACCCCCAAGCCTTGGGTAGAGAAACAAGGTCATCAGGGTGTACCCAGGAAAGCCCTAGGACTCTGACCTGCCTTTGTCCATCTCCCCTCTTGCTTTTTGCTTCCCCTCACCCCACCTTTCCCCACCACGAGGCAAATCAATTCCTCCCTATGCCCTCTGGGCTCTGAAGTTCTTCCTCACTACACACAGAAAGAAGGAGCAAGATGAAATTTCTCTTCCTTGCTTTAGCTGTGATATCACATCAGTGGACTTCTGAAACTCAGCCCTTACCAGTCCATGGAAATTTCAAAATCAGCTTACCCTTTTCTGAAAAAATGGTGGTCGATATTTTCAAAAAGTAATTTACATGAGGTGTTTGGGTTTGGGCAGTTAAGGTTGCATTTAATCTGTAAATCACTTTCTACAAAAACAACTGTAGTAGCAACATTAACTCTTTAGGTTCCTGAACATGGGGATGCCTATCCATTTATTTAGATCGTTCATAATTTAAATTTATAAAAATAGTTTTGTAACTTTCATTATGCAAGAATTTGTGCTTCTTTAAATTTATTCAAAAATTTTATTATTTCTGGTGGCATTGTAAATGAATTTGTTAATTTCATTTTGAGATAGTTCTTTACTATGATTATGAGCATGACAGATTTTCATATGCTGTATATTATGCACTGGCATTATACACTGAAGTTTTGCTCAAGTATTCCATTAAAAACGAACACTGCAATTTCAACGGCTTCCTAATGGGTTTTTAAAGGAAAGATCAGGTTGCATGCAGCTAATAATGTCAGCTCCTTAATTTCAGTGCTAATGTCTTTCCATTCTTTTTCTTGCCTGATTGTTCCAGTGAGAACCTCTGGTACAATGCAGAGGGAAGGGCAAAGAAGGTGTCATTGTCTTGCTTCTGGAAGCTTCCATCTTTCAACAGCAAGTATGAACTTTGCTGTGTGATTTCAACAGATAGTCCCTTGAGGACGTTTTCCTCAACTGATTTTCTTTGGTCAGGCGATGGAGGGAGGTGTTGTCTTCTTTAGTAATAGCTAAATTTAGTACTGTATTTTCGTCATCTTCTCTTTCTGTTTTTATTGAGGCACGTGTGTCTTTTGCTCCTTTATTAATATAATATGTTAATTACTTCTACTTAAAAATGACTTGCTAGTTTTTAAAGGATTTTTCTTTCATCTGGATTTATTTTTGTGATACCTTTGTGATCATTGACATTGTGAATACTGACTTCAAAATGAATTAGAAAGTGTTTTCACTTCCTGTGTTTTGGAAAAGTTAGTGCATGTTAGGAATTAATTAGTCCTTGATGGCTGATATATTTCACCCAAAAGACATGGATCTTGTGCCTTTAGAGATTTAACTCATCAATTTAATCATTAATTCAATTGATAAGAAATTCATTTTTCATACTTTATAGGACTACTCAGGTTTTCCTTTTTATTCTTAAGTTTTAATGATTCCAATTATATTAAAAGTTTTTCTCTATATCTCTCACCTTCAACTTTTATGTTGTTATTATTAGAAATTGCATTTTTCTATCCATTTATACAGAATTATAATTAATGACTTGGACAATTGTCTTTACTTTCTTTTAACATTTACTTATGTGTGTGTGTGATGTGTATATATGCACACATGTACCACGCCACAAGTGTGGAGGTCAGGGAACAATTTGTGGAAGTTGGTTCTCTTCACCTACTATATAGATTCCAGGAATAGAACTCAGTTCATCAGGTTCAGCAATAATTAACTTTACATGCTGAGTATTTTACCAGTCCCTGGGCAGTTGTTTTTATTTATTTGTTATTTGTTTTTTTGAGACAGGGCTTTTCTGTAGCCCTGACTGTCCTGAAACTCACTCTGCAGACCAAACTGGCATTGAACTCAGGGATCCACCTACCTCTGCCTCTGAGTGCTGGGATTAATGGTATGAGCTGCCATGGCCAGGCTAAGGACAGTTGTTTTTTAGGACATGTAGGAATAATGGCCCTTTCTGGTAGCACAGGACAGTAGTAGGCTTTGTTAAAGGAGCCAGAGGCAGGGGGATCTGGAGTTTGAGGCCAGCTTGGGAAACGTAGTTTTTTGCTGGGTGGTAGTGATACATACCTTTAATCCCAGCCTCTTTATTTCAAGAGACAGAAGCAGGCAGATATCTGTGAAATAGAGTCCAGCCTCATCTTTAGAGAGAGTTCCAGGACAGCCAAACTTCACAGAGAAACCCTGTTTCAAAAAACAAACAAACAACAACAACAAAAAAAAAAAAACCAAGAAATAATTGGTTACAGCTGAGGAGACGATTCAGAGGGGCATAGCAATGCCTGTGTGAGCATGAGGACCTGAGTTACACCCCTGCGGAAAAATACAAAGCTCAGTGTTATCTGTGCACATTGTGCGCACCTCTAACCCCCAACACCTGCAGGCAGGTGGATTCCCGAGGCTCACTGGCCTTTCTTCTCCCCACTTATTTTGTGGCTGCCATTTGTTCAAAGACATTTCTTACCTGATTCTGGAAAACATGCACCCTTTATCACACATGGCAATGAAAGTTCAGGTTGAGTTTTCCCGCCTCGAAATGCTTGAGAGCAAGTGTGCTTCAGGTTTCAGAGTCCCTCGGCTCTGTGAATATCTGAGTCAAAAATACTAGCTGTACATCACCAACTCAAGCTTTCAAACTCCAAATCCTCCAGAACTTGAAATTCTTCAGATGTTGTCTCTGAAAGAGTTTCAGACTTGGAATCATTTTCTATTTTGGATTTTCAGAGTACTGTTGTTTGACCTATGTCAGACTTCTTAATTAGCGGTCAGATAATGACCACATAGAGATTTCCTTACATGCCTGGAACCACACTCTCCCAGCCCTTGCCAAGTGGTATGCCTTTAGTACCAAGCCACAGCAATCTTAACTCCGAAGCCAGAGCTGCTCTGCCAAGCCTTGAGAGCTTGTAGTGCTTCTCAATCTCCCTGTGGCCCTTTATACAGTTCCACATGCTGTGGTGACCCCCAACCATAAAATTATTTTCATTGCTATTTCATAACTGTAATTGTGTTACTGTAATTAATTCATAATTACATTATGATCAAAAGGTAAATCTCTGTGTTTTTTGGGGGTCTTAGGCAATCCCTATGAATGGATCAGTAAACCTCAAAGGGGTCAGACCCATAGGTTGAGAACCACTGGCATAGGGCCTTTCCCTTGTATCTGTGAGCATCCACACCACCCAGGAATGGACTTTTGGAGAATACAGGAGTTTTCTGAGGCTGGTAGCCATCTCACTTCTCAGGCTTCTGTTTAGATTTAAATTAGGTTGCCCACGAATACACGTAGATTCAGGTAGCAGAGGCTGGAGAGTTTCCCTTTTAGCACTTTCAACAAACATATTATTAATTGCAGCTTTAGTGCTAATCTGGACGCAGGTGAGATAAATACAAGGTTTTAAAACTAGCCTTCAGGCAACTAATTTTAGGGTGAAAATGTCGGGGTTGCATCCTAAGCCCTGGGAATACCGGTTATTCCTTCAAGGCTGGATCTATTTTCTGTTTTTTTTATACCGTTTTCCAGAATTGATATATTTTTAATGCTTGAAATGTTTATTTATTGATTGGTAATTTTCATCCTTAAATACATTTAACAAGGCATTGGTCTTGAACAACTCTTCTGGGGTTCCTACGCATCTTTGGTTAATATTCAGAGTTCCCCAAATCAAATTCTTGCAGTGTTGCCAGAGTTTTCACTGCCATTAGGGAAGGGGCACAGCTTCAGTATGTTCTGTTCTGCCTTTTTTTTTCTCATCAAGGACACCTCTTTGATATCAGAATTTAATTTTTCACACATTGATGCAAATTTAATCTGAGAGCCATTATTATAACAAAACTTATGCTACCCAGGCTAACCTTGAACTTGCCATGCAATGGAGGATAAACTTGAACTTCTGATTCTCCTGGTTTCTTTTCCCAAGCGAGAGATAACAGGAGTGTGCCTCCTCACATAGCTTAATGAGGTGCTGGGGACAGAACCCAGGACCTTAAACATGCTGGGCCAGCACTCTATTATCTGAGTTCCATACCCTGCTCCTCATTAACTTTTATTCAACTCTTAGAAATATTTCTCTTGATTGGTTTTTCTGGTGCTTCTACTTCAGATATGGTCCCCCTCATATGGAGGATGCAATCTACACCCCTGTGAGGCTGCAGAAGTCTCTCCCCTGCAGCAGGCTATGAGCCTCAAAGCCCTTACATTTCTACCATGATCGTTTCCAGGGAGCACACTCTCTCAGTTGTGCTGATTCCTCTCGCCTAGTGAGACTGCCTTTAATTCAGTTGTTTTTCTAGACCCTCCATTACTCACACTTACATGGCACCTCCTGCGAAAAGCTTTCCACCCTCAGAGCAAAGCTTAGGGAGCTTTGCTGGATATTCAAGGATGGCCTTAAATTTTTCAAGTATTCACCTCATAAAATTTTTATAAAGACTGAATAAATTTACACACATAAAGTATACATATGTATATAAAGCGATGCATCCCTGTTTATTGTTACATTTATCTTTATACCTAGTTTAAATTGCTGACTGGCAATTCTGGCTATACTGGACAGTGAGCAGCCCTAGGGAAGAGCCTTTTGTGGCATCCTCTGAGCCAAATGTTATGCTTGTCCCCTTTTCATCCATTTTTCAGACTTTATTTTAAATGTTGAAAACATTAACTATATATTTGAAGTCTCGCAATTATTATCTAGCAGACAGAAGGGAAGACACAATTGTTGCCTGGACTTGAGAGAACACAAATGCCGTCATGATTGTCTAACTCATGACTGAGACCCGTTGCTCATGCTACTGGGCAAGTTTTGAATTTAGCTGTAGTTGAGCTCTTTTAGAAGCATCAGGGCACAATTTTCTATGGAACGAAGTTACTCTGAAGAAGACAAAATGAAGGACGGAGGGTCTATCATTTAAAGGGCAGCTACAATTTCTTTTGTAATATCAGCTAATAAATAAGTAGTGATCATAAATGGTTCATTGTACCAAACAAAAGATGACACCAAGAACTTTCTTCTGTAACTCAATGTGTAAAGAAAATACTTGACAATAAGAGACTAGTGTATCAGGTTTTGAAAGACTCCCATCAAAACATCAATGTCAATTTATCAAAACATTTTACTGCACTACATTTTTATATGCTAGGAATTTGCTAGAGGGTGGTATGGTATAATGCTCTATTATATTGTAATTTGCAAGTTGTATCTATCAGAGGAGTGTGAATTAGTGATGCTTTATGATATCACAATTTGATGAATCCTATAATTAGCTACTGTGATTGCTTGTTAGGTAGAGAGTCGAAGAGTGAATGAATTGGAACTGGAATTTACCACACACAGTTGTTCTTGGCAAATGATTCAATTATTGGAACCTCTGCCTTTTTAGCTGTAAGAATACTGATGCTATCAGGGTTTTCTGACCTGTGGGAAGTCCAAGGACCACCCACCTCCATCCAGGTCTAGTAAGGAGAGCATCCAAACTGCCTAGGCTCACCCAAAGCCTTTGGGCGATGAGGGAGGGGGACTTGATCGGGGGAGGGGGACTTGGTCAGGGGAGGGGGAGGGAAATGGGAGGCGGTGGTGGGGAGGAGGCAGAAATCTTTAATAAATAAATAAATTTAAAAAAAGAATACTGATGCTATATATCTTAACAAGTAGTAGGAATAAAGTATACACACATAAGCACACTCACACACACACACACACACATTGGTTATTGGTTTTGGGGCAAAGCTTTTACTTGTTATGGGACAGAATATTCAGGAATACAATTTTCCGGTCACCGCACTTGAGAGCCCGCTCCTGCCTCCAATGGCTCATGAAGACACAGAGAGAAAGCAGCTGTCGGCATGTCATGACATTTGAATCTAGTAAAGCCTGAGTTGTAGACTTGAGCCAGCATCCAGTGCTGCGAGAATAGCTTTACATCCTTTTTAAACCATTTGGTCTATAGGAGTTTGTTATAATATGTTAACCTGATAATTGTGTAGATTAGATAGTAAGTTAGGATTTCAGTGACATTAGTCTCCATAATCTAGGAAGCAATTATTACTAGTGTAATATGGGGGATGTTCTTTTAGTTCAGCATAGACCTCAGTAACTAATCATTTCTGTTTAGATGATTAGAGACATACATCAACTCAGAAAGGTTTCATTTCTGCAGTGCAGAGTAAATGGTGGTTACTTTAGTGCATTACTTTTAAAACAGCTTGTAAAACAGTTATGTTCCTGTTTAAGGGAGCTTTTCTGTATTAATGCTTTTCTCTGATTATGAAAATAACACCACAAAACCATTCTGGTTTTGATCCATGGCCTCTAAATTTCCCCCTTTGAATATATTCCTGCAGCAAACCACTTTACATCCAAAATTAAAGGTCTGTGGGAGACTGCTTTGTAAAGTAGCATTTTAATTTTATTTTATTTGGTTAATATTCACTTCTCTGCATGTGGATGAGGCCTGAGTGCTACAGTGTAGGAGAGGACAACTTTCTGGAGTCAGCTTTATCCTGTCATTATTTGGGTCCTTGCGTTCTAACTTAGGTCATCAGCCTTGGAGATGAACACCTTTATCCAATGCGCCATCTCATCTGTCCTATATGTATGTGTGTGTGTGTGTGTGTGTGTGTGTGTGTGTGTGTGTGTATGTATTTTGCAGGGGGAGTATGAGAAGTTGGATTTCAGGGCTTGTGTGTGATAGACAAGTCTGAGCTACTACTGAGCTACATCCCAACACTGTATTCGTAAATGTGTTGGATGTTTTTAAATACATTTACATACATTACATACATTTAACTGGCTTTTACAGTCTCAGTAACATGTAATAGTACTTTTAGGAATTGTATTTTTGTCCAAGCTAATACAGGAGAATGCTATTTCAGTCTGGTTTAAATTTGGATTATTGCTAGTTTGAATAATTTTTCACGTGTTAAATTGCCATTTGAATTTTCACTTTGATGAACCATTTCTAATTATTCTTTGCTCAATTTTCCGCTAGACTTTTCCTTTGCTTGTTTCTTGGGAATTTCTTAAAAATTAATGGGAAAAAAAGCAGTTTATCTATGATAAGGAATATTTTCAGGATCATTGCTTAATGTTTATGGCAATGTTGAGCAAGAATTTATTTTCATTTAGCTAAATAAATCAGATTTCACAGTCATGATTCATTTGTTTAGGTACTGTTTCTTATTAGTAATTTAGGAAATATGTTATCAGTTAAATTGCTATTTTACTTGAAACTTATTTGGACAAATAATGGCACAGGAAGCTGTGGTGGTTTGAATAAGAATGGCTTCCATTGACTTACATATAGTTGGATGTTTGGTTATCAGGAAGTAGAAGTGTTGGAGAGGATTACAAACCTCTAAGGTTTGTCTTTGTTGGAATGGGTGTGGTCTTGTTGAAGAAAGTGTGTCGCTGGAGGTGGGTTTAGGGGTTTCAAAAGCCCATGCTAAATCCTGTAGTTCTTTCTTTCTCGTCTTGCTGCCTACAGAGCACATGTTGAACACTCCAGCTACTTCTCCAGCACCATGTCAGCTTGTGTAAGCCATGCTTCCCATCATGATGATAACGGACTAACCTCTGAAACTGCAAGCAAGCCCCCAGTTAACAGTTGCCTTGGTCATGGTGTCTCTTCACAGCAATAGAACAGGCACTAATAGGAACAAACACACTTTTCTAGATATATACCTGGTTATTGCCACTTATTCTACAAAATAATCAACTTTTATTTGTTGATTTGAAATAACATCCCATCCATCATATCCTGTATTTATAAATGGCTTCAGACTCATTTTTTGGATTTGCTATCTCTAGTCTATGCTGTAATTCTTAGGCTGGCACCAAATGGATTTCAATTTGGACATACATGGGATACTTATTATAGCCCAAAGTTGGATGATCCTACCAGACATCATCCCCACAGTAAGATCTTGTGCTGCATACACATAATTAAGAACTGCATCAACAGGTTTTATTAAATAGATAAAAGATTTAATTTATTTTTTATAAAACAAATGATTTTTTTTTCTTTGCTGTCCAGAATTTTCTTACCCTGCCTCTATGGTCAGCTGTGGGAATTACAACAACTTGCAAGTTACAGGTGTATGTAAACACAGACACTGTAGTTTACTGGAAAGGAAACTGGTAGCTGAGGTTTGCTGAGGCTGAAGCCAGTATACCAGATCCTTAACAACACCTCAGCATGATTTTGGATGCCAGCTCCACTCAGGTATGCTAAACTTTACTCACACAAAGAAACAAGCAGTCCTGGGCTTCTGTGGCTCTGCCTTGCCCATCCCCCTGTTTCCTGATGCTCCTTTCACCTCACCGCTTTACAATAAAGACACTTGCTTTTTCTACTTGAGAAGTCTTTGCTGGCCTCTAGCCTCTTTTGCTTTCTTTTCCTTAAGCCCAAGCAACTTTTCTCCCATTCTGCCCTACTGTTTTTGTTTTACATTTTCCCACCCTTCGTATGGTTTATTCCTGTGTCTTATTCTCTTCCTTTTTGAATATTCATCTCTTAGACTAGTAGTCATCTCTTAGATTATTACCCTTGTCTTCAGTTTTCTTCCCTGATGTTATTTGCATTCTTTTTTTATTTTATTTTATTGATTTTTATTGAGTTCTACATTTTTCTCTGCTCCCCTCCCTGCCTCTTCCCTCCCCTTCAACCCTCTCCCAAGGTCCCCATGCTCACAATTCACCCAGGAGATCTTGTCTTTTTCTACTTCCTATGTAGAATAGATCTATGTAAGTCTCTCTTAGTGTCTTCATTGTTGTCTAAGTAATCTGGGATTGTGGTTTGTAGGCTGGCTTTCTTTGCTTTATGTTTAAAAACCACTTATGTGTGAGTACGTATGATAATTGTCTTTCTGTGTCTAGGTTACCTCACTCAAAATGATGTTTTCTAGCTCCATCCATTTTCCCGCAAAATTTAAGATGTCGTTATTTTTTCTGCTGTGTAGTACTCCATTGTGTAAATGTACCCCATTTTCCTTAATTGTCACAAACTTTCTTTAATTTTATATATTTCTTTTTTATACACATAAACAGTTTAGAGTTGCTCGCAAAGTTATGATATTCACAATAGCATTTTAAGAAGTCAAATCTCAGAGATTTAGCATTATAACACCAAGGAAGGGGTTCTCAGCACCATCAGGTGTCATCATGCTCCTGACTATTCTATTTTAGTGCTGAACTGATAGCTCATGTTGACTGAGCTAGTGACGAGTTAAATGATCCTTCAATGTCTCTTCCAGTGTAAGCTATCTATGATGCCCTTTTTGCTTCCCAGTAATAACTGGTGGTCCTGATTCTTCACCAGCTTGCATCTGGACATGAAACTTTACATCCTGCCCCAAAGAAAATGTTTCTAGAATATTTTAGATAGATTACTGCCCTTCAGCAAAATACTATTCATAATATTGTTTTGCATTTCTAGTTCATATCATTCTTTGAGGAAATTACTCATGGAAAATGTACAAAGAACCTGGGTAGTAAATACTATTTCTCAAGGTCATAAAGGCATCTCCTAACCTTCATCCGCATCTCAATTATGTTGATTCTGCATGAGTGTCAGGATTTGTCTTTGACATGCAAGCAGATGATGTTCAAATAATGCCCATCATCATGCAAGAGCTAAACACACTCCCAGACATTTAATGTAGCTGCTTTAGCAGCAGCATTCAACAAAACCACTTCATCCTTTAAAAGCAGTCATTGATTTAGAAATGACTGAGAGCTTACATTTCCTAACAATTAAAGGTCTTTCTGGTTTTCATTCAGATTTTCCTTTTGCATGGAATAGCTCATATTTCACTTGGATTAAAAATCTCATGAGTATTCACGCTTGAACATTCTAAAGTCTCTTTTATGTTGCAGGGTTTTTGTCTCTGACTTAGAATTGAGGATACTGTCTTGTCGTTCTCTACTTCTGCCTGCAGAGTATTGCTATCTGCAGCAGTGTAACTGCTCTAAGCGCATAATACAGCCATACAAAACCCTCGGGGTCATGAGGTCTCCGCATGTGTTTTTTTTTGTCAGAGACAATTTCATGCTGTTTCACTTTTTTTTTTCCACTCCTGAATGCATCTTCAGTTCTTTCACTATGCTGATTTCTATGCGGGACCCAGAAATCCCTCTGCTATTAAACAAACCAAAAGCGTTATGAAATTTATTATTAACATTCTACACTGTCAAACTTATTCCCACGTGTTCGAATGCAGGAAATAAAAGGCTCAGAGCAATATACTTACTAGAACCAACATTTGATGCTTTTGCACTGTAGAATATAATTAAGGGGGCAAAAGAGCCTTTTCTTAGCAACATCTAAATGACATTTTACTGCAGTTCATAACTGGGAGAAACAAACATTTCGCTTCTATCTTTATAATAAAGTTGCTTGGCAGTCCAGAGTAATGTTTTTTTTCTGATTGTCTTCCAAATTGTTAGATTTCACAGATAATCAAAAAGCAGGCAACTGATTCTAGGACATTGTAGACAAGTCTTTTGTTCTGGTGTAATTAATGAAGAACATATTTGAATATGTCACTAAAACAAACAAACAAACAAAAAATGTGTTTGTTTGTTTGTTTGATGAGTGAGATGGCTCAGCCTGGAAAGACACTTGCTGCCAAGTCTGACAACCTGAGCTCCATCCCCGGGTCCCACACGGAGGAAGGAGAGAACTGGCTACAGAGGATTAAAACCTGTTGTCTGCCCTGCACACCACCATGACTTGTGTCCTACACACATCACATGGCATGTGTTTTACACACATGCACCATGGCATGTATCTTATACACATATATCGTGGCATGTGCACACGTCCTCTCAATGTACAGTTAATCATGAAATAACCAATGAGTGTAATTTTAAAATATCTCATTCTTTCTTATTCTTATTTAGATTCTTATTACACTTTTATTACGTTTGAAGTGCACGTGTGTGTGTGTGTGTGTGTGTATGTATGTGTGTAGGTGGACAAGTGTGCCAAGACATGTGAGTGGAGATCATAGAACTACTTGCAGGAATTGGTTTTCTCCTTTTCCCACCTGGGTCCTGGGAAACGAACTCAGGTTCAGTGGCAAAAGAGTTTTAACTTCAGGTACTCTTACTCATTGAGCCATGTCACTGACCCCTACCTTAGATTCTTCATTATGTCTTGTTTGAAAATTTCCTATCACAGGTGGTGCTATATCTGATTTATTTATTTGTGTTTTTGTCCCTTTGATCCCCAAAGGACAAAAATTAACTTATTCAATATATAAAAATTTTCAGAGGTCTTATTTTTCTTTTTTTGCCTGGAGATCCCTTGTCTTAAATGGAATGTAAGCAACTGGTCTATGACTGAAAAGCGTCTTTCATCACTCAGAACATTCTGGGTTTCAGACAACAACATGACAGAGATTTCCTTCTGCATTAGGTTTAGCTAGCTGGAAGCAGGTGCAGAGCAGCCACCAATGACAGACCTTCAGCAAGTCTGCCACACCAGTATTCCTCAGAAACAATTATCAGTTTCAAGGTCACTCCTGCATGTGTTCTCATTCCCATGATCCTCTGGCTTAGCTATTGTGGAATAATCTTTTTGAATACCATGAAGATGTGTCATTCAGACTGGTTTAATAAAAAGCTAAATGTCCAATAGGCAGGATTTTTAAGGCAGATAGGATGCTGGGAAGAAGAAGGTGGTGTTGCCACCAGATACAGAGGGAACAAACTTGAAGGAAAAAGAAGTAAAAGGCACGAGTCACAAAGCAAACATGGTTAACTTAGAAGAGATAGAGACAAGCCTAGAGATATCGGCCAAGCTTTCATAAGGAATATTAAGCTTCCATGTGGTTATTTGGGAGATGGTAGGCAGGACAGAAAAATCTGCCCACACTCAGCCTCCTGAGTAGCTTGGATAACAGGCCCATTTCTTTACTTGGAAAAACATGGGGTCATGTTCCATTTCATGTTCATAACACATTTTCCTTGTCTTCATTATGTGTGGACATGTGGGTTGTTTGTGCATCTTGGATTTTCTGGTCATGCTGCAATGAGAACACTTCAATGTTTGGATCTGAGATCTGTATGCTGTGAGTTTGTGTTTGCATGAGCTCCTTAAATTTGTTTTTATGGATGAGAATGCATCATCTTAAAACACAGACTTTTTTTGCTTTTACTGTTTCCTAGCTAATTTAGATGATCTTGATCTCCTCCTTCTGTATAGCTGCTCTGGACAGGACTTCCAGAACCATGTAAAATAGAAGCTGCAAAAAAAAAAAAAAAGTACTCTGATTGGTAACTAAAGCTTTCAGGCTTACACTGTTCTGAGTCACACTACACTTAATAAAAGAATACATCATCTTTTTGAATTAATTTGTTTGATGTTCTTATGAAGAGATAATTCACCCATGAACCTTATTCTTGATTTTTTTGGATTTAAATGTTTTCCCTTTGACACCATCAGAAGCTCTGGCAGCTGTGTGTGGTATTATCCCTGTAGTTACTTTCCGGGTACTCTATAGTGGTAGGATGGGTTTTATCCTTTGCTCGAGATGTATGCTCAGGTTAGGTCTCCTTTATTTGATTCTGTGATGTGCCTACAGCTAGTATCTCATTTTGTTGCTTTGTGATAGATGCTGACAAATAACCTTATAGGTTTGTTTTATTTTCTTTGACTTTAGGTTTCTTTATGGTCTGGTCCTCAGCCATTTTTATGACTGATTGTTTCAAGATAACTTGAGGAAAAAAATGCATGCCATTTTTGTGTGTGTGTGTGTGTGTGTGTGTGTGTGTGTGTGTTAGATTGATCTTCTGTTATTTCACATTTGTTTGAAGAAGGTTTAAGCAAAGTCCCATAAAAATATTTTTCCTCTAACACTTCCCAGAGCTCCCAGAGCTGTGATGAATGTATAATGACTTACAATTCTAAGGCGTTTATTGTGAAGTCTTCTTTCTATAACAAGTAATTTTGTAGGTTTTACGGTACTTTTTCCTTGACTTCACCTTTCCTGATATCTGTGCTTGGTTTTAGTTGCCCTAGTGTGCCTTTTCCTCTCCTAGCGTTTCACTTCAAAAACATTACTATAATTTGGGCATATTCTGACACAGTTAGGCCTCAGTGTGTACTCTTTCTTTATCCTTTAGGAGTTTTTTTTCTTTCTTATCAGTTGCATTTTTTTCTACGCTCACTCCTGTGTTTCCAAGCGTCTATTCTCTTTTGTATTATTTCTAACAAGATCTGTGTTTCTGATGCTTCTCCCTCATTTTGTCTTCTTTTGTCTAATCTGCTGAAAGAAACGAAGCTGCTCTGGGATGTCTCAGTGAGTGGTCTATTGCTGTGAAGACACACCATGACCAAGGCAACTCTTATATGGAAGAAACATGTAGCTGGGGGCTTGCTTCAGAGCATTAGTGCATTATCGTTATGGTGGGGAGCACAGAGGCATGGTGCTGGAGCAGTAGATGAGAGCTTTACACCCTGATCCCCAGGCAGGAGGGAGGAAGGGAGGGAGGGAGGGAGGGAGGGAGATACTGGGTCTGGCTGAGCCTTTGAAACCTCAGAACACACTTCCAGTGACACACCTCCACCAACAAGACCACTCCTCCTAATCATTCCCTCCCAATAGTCTCTCAACTGGGAACCAAAGAAGCAATGATATGAGTCTAGGGGGCCATTCTCACTCAAACCACTGCAGACTGTATCTAATCATTTTCCTGGGCTCCACTCACTTGATGGCTTAAAACAACACTAGTGTGACAGATGGCTGCAAAGGCTAAAAACTCAAGATCAAGGCAATCATGTGTTACTATGATCCCCAGGACCTGCAGAAAAATCCTTCCTCACCCCTTTGCAGCAGGGGATGAAACTCCTCACTCACTGTCTTCACAGGGAATTCACCCCATCTGTGTCTCCACATGGCATCATCTAGTTACACTTCAGTCAAACCCATCTTCATACCGTGTTGTAAGGAGTCTGCTTGTTTGTCCCAGCTGCCCAGAAATAACCACACAGATACTGTATGAATTAAATCACTGCTTGGCCTATTAGCTCTAGCTTCTTATTGGCTAACGCTCACATCTTATAACCCATCTCTATTAATCTGTGCATCACCACGAGGTCGTGACCTACCAGCAAAGTTTCAGTGCATCTGTCTCTGGTGGCAGCTCCATAGCTTCTCTCTTACTCAGCCTTCTTCTTCCTAGCATTCAGTTTAGTTTTTACTGACTAGTTAAGTTCTGCCTTGCTATGGGTCCAAAGCAGTTTCTTTATTAATCAATGGTCATCACAGAATACAGAAGGGAATCCCACATCACTTCCCCTTTTCTGTGTAAATAAAAAGGAAAGTTTTTACTTTAACATATAAAAATTACATATAACAAGACGGGTATCAAGCAAAAATTATAGTTACAATATTTATATCTACTTTATCTTTTATCATAACTAAGGAAAACTATAACTATCAATTCTTCAACTCCATGAAAGACTTGAGAAGGATATAATATTACCTATGTAAACAGAGAGTACATTGTAAACACCTTTGAAAACTCTAGAATTGACAGAGGCATCTCACTGCCTGGACAGTCACCCAAAGTTCTGTTACCATCCGGGCATCCTTCTTCAGTCTACAGACCCATAGTATTCAGCAGACTTTTCAAAGAAGCAGGAAATTTCAAAGACTGTTCTGTCTATGTTGACAGTTTGTCAGTCACTTTCTTTTGTGTCCAGGACAATGTCTAGCAGACTTTTTCTATTTTTTCATGAAGCAAGGACCCCAGAGGATCGTCTCACCTTTAGGCAAGTTCAGCACTCATTTCTCTGTAGGTCTTGCATGTCCAGCTCACATAGCATGCCATCAAGCAATCCAGGCAAGCACAGAGCTGTTTCTTGCCCAAATGGCTAACAAACTCCATAAGGAGCCTCTTCTGTGCCCATTGTCCTCTTGTTAGTAGATTGGTGCTGCCAGGAGCAGATGTGTCTCATTGTCTTGAAAAGTCCTAAATTCTTAAAACAATAAAATGCCATATTCTGCAGTCTTTGAAGAATCCCTATCCTTCTGAAGTATATCTCTGTACATCTAGAAAATCTAACTAACATGACTACAAGCTTAACTTTATAGATTAACCTATATTTCTTAATTATTCATTACATTTTTAAATGAACTACACAATCACAAAATCTTAATCAAGAGCAGAAATTATATATATATTTATATATATATATCATAATTGACCTTAAATTTGTATCAATAAACTAAGATCCATACCAATGCAAATCTCTATAACAATTTCCCCTTTAAATGTAGACAAACTTGTATAAGCAATATTTGGGAATATGTGCGTAGTTCTCTCCAAACTGCTTTCTGCTGTTTATTGAGTGAAGTAACTTTTGGGGGTGTGCACAGCCACCTTTCTGGGGTTCTTGGTCCATCAAACCACATTAGGTTCTCATCCTCTGAGGAAACAAAAGAACAACCTCTTTTGCAAAGTAACATATCCTTAGATTCAAATTCTGAAGTCAAGACATATAAAAAGTATATATGTTAAAGTATATATGTTGTTTACTTAGCCCCTTCAGAGTCAAATAATTCAAAGAAAACACAATAATATACATAATTTAGACTCTGTATTTCATCTTTACATGGCATATCAATTTTTGCTCTATTATTTTTTAATATTTTATTATCTTTGCTCCAATCTATGACTGTCTTACTCTGTCTCTTTAAATACTTTGCTTTTACAATTTTTATAAACAATTTACTTCTTTTTATAACTCTCTATACTCTTTTTCTTCTCTCTCCCATGCCTACATACATTTTTAAAGCACCCTGTTTCTCATTTAGAGGATTCTTTCATCTGAATTTGCCTTTATTGCATGTCTGTAATCCTTTTATGACCAGAAGAGCTTCTTAGAATGCTAAGCCCTTCTTATGCACTTAAACAGTGCCATTGCTAGTGGAAATATGGCAGTGACTGCCTGCCGTGTCCTGTAGTAGGAGGGAGGGTCCTTTGGCTGTTCCTAGCCACTTAGCCCCAAAATAATCACACAGAAACTATATTATTTAAAACACTGTTTGGCCCATTAGATCTAGCTTCCCATTGGCTAACTCTTACATCTTAATTTAACCCATTTCTATTAATCTGTGTGTCGCCACGTGGCTGTGGCTTAGTGGGTAAAGTTCTGGGTTTCTGTCTCTAGTGGGGCTACATTGCTTCTCTCCGAATTTGTCCTTCTTTCTCCCATCATCCAGTTTAATTTTCCCTGCTTATCTAAGTTCTCCCCTGCTATAGGTCCAAAGCAGTTTCATAATTAATCAATAGTAATCACAACATACATAGGGGAATCCCACATCAGTACCACTAACAGCTTGGTATAATTTCTGATCTTGTTGCCGTTGAGGCAGCTAACCATGTAATGCTATGGGACATTAATGTTATGAGAATGTTACCTTATTTTAATAAATATCGTATTCATTTTCAATTTTGCTTCAAAATTATTTTTTTAATAATTTTCCAATGTTAAAGTTATATAAAAATCTTGGATTAGGTTGTTTTCTAATTTTATGAGAAATTGCCATACTGATTTCCAAAGCAGCTATACCAGTTTTCACTCCCACCAACAGTGGAGAAGTGTTTCCTTTACCCTACATCTTTTTCAGCATAAATTGTCATCAGTGCTCTTGATCTTGGCCTTTCTTTTAGGTATAAGATAAAATCACAGTTGTTTTGATTTGTATGTCTCTGATGGCTATGAATGTTGAGCATCTCCTTAAGTGTCTTTCAGTCATTTTAGGCTTGTGTGTTGAGAGTTCTCTGTTTCGGTCTGTACTACATTTTTTATTTAATTATTTGTTCTTTTGATGACCAATTTCTTAAGTTCTTTATGTATTTTAGAGATCAGTCTTCTGTCCAATATGGATTTGGTGAAGATCTTTTCCCATTCTGTAGGCTGTTGTTTTATCTTGTTAGCCATGTCCTTTGTTTTACAGAAGCTTTTCAGTTTCAGGAGGTCCCATTTATTAATTATTGCTCTCAGTGTCTGTGCCACTGGGGTTATATTTAGGAAATTGTCTCCTGTGCCAAGGCATTCAAGTGTACTTCCTGCTTTCTCTTCTATAAGGTTCAGTATGGTTGGTTATATGTTGAGGTCTCCTACCTCAAGATGTAGCCATACTATTTTTGAATATATACTCAAAGGATGATCAATCATACTACAAGGACATGTGTTCATAGCAGCATTATTTGTCATAGCCAGAACCTGGAAACAACCTAGATGCCCCTCAACTGAAGAAGGGATAAAAAAATGTGGTACATTGATGTAATAGAGTACTACATCGAAGAAAAAAACATAATGACATCTTGAAATTTGAAGGTAAATGGATGAATCTACAAAACACTATATTGAGTGAGGTAACCCAGATCCAGAAAAACAAATATATTATTTACTCACTCATAAGTGGCTTTTAGACAAAAAGCAAAGAAAAACCAGGCTATAATTCACAATCCCAGAGAACCCAGACAAGAAGAACCCGAAGAGATACATACTTGGATCTAATCTACATGGGAAATAGAAAAATACAAGATCTCCTGAGTAAATTGGGAGTGTGAGGATCATGGGAGAGGGTAGAATGGGAGGAGGGAAGAAAAGAGGGGAGCATAGAAAGTATATAGCTCAATAAAAACCACAAAAAGATCTTGGATTAGAAATACCAAACTCCAGCATTTTAATATGACCCCTAAAACAAATGTTTGGGCAGAGTTAATCAGCCATGCCCTCCTATAGCATTAGGATTGAAGCACAATAAAAAACTGATAAAAGTAGGTTGATTCTGTGGAGAAGCCCACAGGTAACTAACACCATTGACAGACCCTGTTTCTTTATTCTCTTCAAGTTCATCATTGGCCTTGGTTTTAAAAGCACAAGGTGACTTCAAAAGTAAACTCACAATGTGTCATTTAGGAAAGGTTAAGCAGACTTCATAATACACAATTCAAAAAAAATCAAAAATATTTCTGCCAAAAGTAGCCATATGGAAGTCTGTCAGACTCTTTATAGGAAAAGAAAGCAGGGCTTCCCTTCTTTATCTGGTGACTTAATGTCTGAGGACTCAGATGAAGAAGGACGCTGAAAAGAAACCCCACCCTAGCTCAGAATTGAGAATAATAGATGGTTATTTATTTAGGGGTAAGCTGACAAATCAATATCCTCTGTTGGAACAGAGAACAGCAACCGGAATCCCGCAGCTCAGAAAAGAGGCCAGATGCATGCTTTACATCAGCATAGTCTAAGAGGCCACGCTCCAGTGGGCGGTCAACTTAAAGGCTATTGGCTATAGGATTTCCTGCAGCACTCAGAGTTGGAGAGCAAATCTTGTTTGTCATCTGTAGTTACAAATACAAGACCTAGTTCCTGAAGGGATGGCTCAGCTAGCAAAAGCACTTGCTGCTCTTCTAGCAGACATTGGTTTAAATCCCAGCACCCATATTAGGTGGCTCACAGCTGCCTATAACTACAACTCTAAGAGACCTGGTTCTCTTTTCTGGCCTCCTGCACATCTGCAGACATGTGTGTATACTTTCACATTGACACATGCACATAAACAAAAATAAAATACATATTTAATATACAAATGAATCAACTAATGCATGATTTGAAAGCAAGATTAGAAGACAGTTGCTGTAGCAGACTTTGTCTGGTACTCACAAGTCAGGACACCCATGAGTAATAGGCTGAAGGGAGCAGACAGGAGTCGATTGCATGTTCTGTTTCCTATCCAAGTACTTACCAAGATCAACCCTGCTTAGAGTCAGAGATCAGAGGCAGTATTACTACAGAGGATTCCATACTTTGTATGGTCTTCCTTTAGTGTGTTTCACCAGAGATCTCTTTTGAAACATGTAGAGAGACTCTCTTCTTCATTGGACATTCTCACTAAATTGTAAAATGCCTAAAAGTGTCAGTTACCAAGAGAATTACTTATTTCATGTTAGCTTTATAGTTAAATTGTAGTAAGAGTGGAGGGCTGTGTTTCTGCCCGGCTCACGGCTAGCTTTACCAGAAATAATTACAAGGAAACTGTATTCTTTTAATCACTGCCTGACCCTTATCTCCAGTCTCTTACTGGCTAACTCTCACATCTTGATTAACCCATATTTAGTAATCTGTGTAGCACCACGAGGTGGTGGCTTAGGGGGAAGGATCTTAACCTGCGTCCATCTTGGAGAGGAGAGCTATAGCGTCTGCCTCATTGCCTTCTTCTTCCCAGCATTCTGTTCTGTTTACTCGGCCTACCTAATTTTCTGTCCTATCAAAGGGCCAAGGCAGTTTCTTTATTAACTAATGACAGTAACACATAGACAGATGACCCTCCCCCATCATTAAATAATGTGTGATGTGAAATCATTGCAATAGCATTATGATATACACATACACGAATACTATCAGAACATAACACACTCAATTCAGCAGTGGCAACAATCAGGCTTCATCTTACACTGCAGGATAAGATGTTTGAATGCTTGACTATAGTTGATTTCTGGTTAGCTGTTATCTCTAATTCAGAACATGGTGTGCTTAGCTCACTCTATCTCCTGGCATTGAGATCCTGTTTTATCTTTAATTTCTGTCTACAGAAAGCACACTCTTGCCCATATTTGTATTGTTAGTAAATGCATTGAGCTTATCATTTAATCATTGCCACATTAAGTAGGGATGGTTGCAAATATGTTCAAATAGTACCACGTCAGAAGCTATACTACATGCTCTAGTTTAAAGACACAATAATCAGGGTTCCCTGACCTGTGGAAAGTCCAAGGACCGCCCACCTCCATCCGGAGCGGTGATGGGGAGGAGGCAGAAATCCTTAATAAATAAATAAATTTAAAGGAAAAAAATGAAATTCAGAAGTAGGCAGGAAAAAAAATAAAAAAAATAAAGACACAATAATGTAAAAACTTAGCCTCTCTTCCTTGAGACGAAAATCATTCTGAATCAACCCAGCATGAAAACCCTCTAGTTCTTCATAGAACTAAATCTCCACAGGAGTAAAAGGCTTTAGACAATATCTTAAAAGCTTGTAATCAATAAGAAGAAAGAAATATCAGCAATCAATAAAAAGAGGCCATGAATTTGAGAGAGAAGAAATGGGGAACAGTACACGAGATAGATTAAAGGGAAAGGGGGAAAATGGGATTATCTTTTATTCCAAATTTAAAAAATTATCAGTGAGAAAAAACTCATGGAAGTCAATCTTTATAGACAGAGAAGTGAGGCAGGATGCTGACGTGAGAGGGCAGCCAGATGCAATTACAGTCTTTCCCAGTTCCATAGGCATCCAAGCCACAGTCTTAAAGCAAGGCTGATGCGATCCCCAGGACTCCAAAGCAAAGTTTACATCAGTGCAAACTGCAAATCCAGTGTGGACCAAAATTTCAGCCGAATGAGCATTTCCTTCAGGAGACAGTTTCAGATGCTGCCTTCCAGTGGATGTAATTCTGTTTATTAGAGAATACTAGGTGGTTTATTTGGCTTCTTGGAGACAGTGGATTTAATTTATGGTGTGTATGTGTGTGTGTTGATAAGGGCTGAAGTCTAGGCTTTATTTGGGACACTTGAACATTGTATCACTAAACTACAGTCCTAGCCTTTGAGCCACAGCTTTTATATGTTCATCTTTCAAAACAATTTTATAAATGTGTGTAGTCCATATGATTTTATGTATAAAGCCTCCTTGAGCTGGCCAACTGTCTCTTCTACAATGTTGGTTAATATAGATTTACATTTTTACTGTGAGCTAGATATTGTAGCTATTAATCTTTAAGAAGGTTTAAAAAGATTTGTGTGCACAAGCAAATGTTTATCTGGAATTGATAATAAGGGCAAACAAAATTTTAAACAAAAACATTAAAAATGAAAGGTTTAATTCCCCTATTGAAAATGAAGGAAGTGACTCTTCCCATGTTCTTTTCTGAGATACTTGCATTAGGAAACTTTCAAGTTCCTTTGTTGTCCCTGAGATGTGGGAAGTCCTTTTGTAACATAAATTAGGCTCTCACTGGCTTTTCCAAGCAGCCTGGGAGCACCTCTTTGAGATGTAGTTGTTAGGACCAAGAACACCTTTGGTTCAAAGATTCTGTGGTAAACTAACTTTGGTGAGCAGCTTGTACTGGACACAAAATTATTTGTCATAACAATGTGAGTCTATTTTTTACCCTTTCAGATAAAACTGACTAACACTGACAATCCTTCCAGTTACCAGGTGGACTCGGAATGAACCGTTTGACAAATGATGTCAATTTGTCTTCATGTTGGACTAGTTCTGTTTTTCTTAAGAAACTGAATTAACTAGCATGTCCTATGTACTTGACCATATGAAAGAGTGCAGTTACCTTGAGTTGTCTCTTTTTTAAGTTTCTAATGGATTATTCAAAAATAACTATAACAATCAAAAACATTTCATTTTGATAATACTTATCCAAAAACAAAAGTTTTCTTTTTTTAATTATATTTCCCCTTAGAATAAGTATGTCACTTCTTAGCAGGATGTGGACTTGGTGTGTAAAGTAAGCAGCAGTTTGGGAAGGAAACTTGACTCTATTGATTTAAATAAATGGAGTGTAACAGCTAAAACTTCCTTATTTCTTATATGATCCCAACATTAAGGAAATAACAAAAAATAGAACCAAAGTTATATACTTTTTATCAATCTGTTAACAAATTGCAAAGGCATTTCATTTGTATTTTAATAAATAAAAATTGCCTGAAGATCAGAAAAGGGAAACAGCTAGCCATTGGCTTTTAACCAAATGAAGCAAATTAATAAAAAGTCAGAGACAGAAATTGGGGTTCACCTCGAGGATCAGAAAAGAAGTAAGAGCCAGCTATTAGCTCTTACTTCTACCTCAGACGGAAAATGCAATCCTGTCTCCAGAAATCTCAGAATGAGCCTGAGACTGAGAGCTGTCTCCTCCCATTTTATAATCCTCTCTAAGGCTGGAATCAAAGGTATGCATCACTGGGATTAAAGGCATGCACTACACTATTTCTATATCAATTAGTGTGGCAACTGGGATTAAAGGTGTTTGTTACCACTGCCTGGTCTATAAGGCTTACCAGTTGGGCTGTTTTACAATCTGATCTTCAGGCAAGCTTTATTTATTAAACTACAAATGAAATGCCACTACAACAAATTGTTTTGCTTCCTGATTATTAACTTTTGCATGTGTATGCAATGTCCATGTGTGGATATATGAGTGTTTACATGTTCAAGTGTACACATGTAAATGCAGATGCACATACACATGTGTGTGTTCTCCATGTGGAGACCGTGACTTAATGTCAGGACCTGGGAATCTAACCCTAGGCAAAAACGGGGCATAGCCAAAAATGATTGAGAGCCTTAGCTTCAGTGAGAAACCCTCCACCAAGGAGTTAAGGCAGAAAATGATGCAGAAGGACATCCAACGGACTCCTGGATTCTTTGCATGAATGCACATGGTTTATCAGTATACACGCTCGCATAGCATGTACACACATGCTGGTTTTGCATTTTTTGCTCATTTTTGTTCATTGTTTGTCATTATCCTTCTTTCATTCCCTGCCTAATCAAATAGGTTGTAAATATTTTGTTTTTTGCTTGTTGGAATTCTGTCTATCTTATCTTTATTTATATTCTTTTGTAATCAAATGTATGTTTTTATTTTTCTTGGCTCTTAGCACTTGAGAGTGCTTAAGAATTGTCTTAGTATATTTCCCCCTAGCAGTCCTACAGTTAGTGTAGTTAGATTTTTTTCTCATAATTGAGCTAATTTCAGTATTATATAATTTTGGGAGGAAGTAAGAGAGAATTATGATGTAGACTAAATGGCTAATCAGTGGTAGCAAGACTCTTAAGTGCCTATTGACTTCAGTGGGTGAGAACACATTTTTATTTTTAGTCCATTGTCTAAAGTGCCTAGACTTATAGTATCGATAATTTGCACACAGAAATAGTGTTATATTTTAATAGTGTTTTGAGCAAACGGTAGATTTCAAACTCAGTAATATTTAGCATACTAATTAGCATAGGAGGTTTCAAAATAGATATTGGATTTCCATAAGAGTGTATTTCCAAGAAACCTTACAAGTCTAAAGGGAGGCTTGGGAAATTTCATTAAGGAATTCAGTACTTTGTAGACATATTGAAAAAAATGAAACTACACTTTGGAAAATCACTGTTCCACAGAAATTGTTTTTAGAAACATGGGATTTAAGGGCCCACACATAGCAGGGAGAAAAATTGGCAACATCTTGATATCTAAGACGAGTGAGGGGAAAAGATACATCTTTTAATTGGTTACTTCATGCCAGTTCTGAGCTAGAGTGTATGTTTAAATGCATAACTGCTTCTTAAAGTGAATGAGGGAACAAGGAATTCTTTACTTTCATTTAGTCCTTTTTATATAATTTAGCTTCAACTCAAATTTTATGCTAAAGTTACAAAGCATTAAAGAGTTTAAGATTAAGGCCAAAGATGAACAATTCTTTCCTTGAAATGTGCACAGTACAAAGTCTAAACTGTCTCACTTGACCTAACAGCAATCAGTTCTGTCAGGAACTGTCCTGGACAAATACTGTAAATTAACCCACACTGTGAAGTTGAGCAAATGGAATATAACACTTCTCATTTTAAGATCATTGATAATAGACTTAAATGTGGCAGATTTCTTATCAAATTGAAATCGTGTCACATGCAAAAACTTTGAAGTGATTGCTGTCACTTTCAGTAGTTTAGTATTGACTTGATGTTTCTACATGTGGCGTTCGATAACAATACCTCATGTATTCTTCACAGGCTGGGGAGTATCAGAGGCATTATAAAGCTTTATTTTACATGAGGGTGATATGCATTTCTTAGAAAGTGAGATTTAATGCACGACGAATCATAGGGATTATATTATACACATCAATCAAGCCCTGGTACCCTATTCCAGAAAACTTGGATCTACGAATACATGTCCTAAGTGTTAACATGCTTTCTTTCCATGAACATATAGCATCTAGCCACACTTAGGTCAGGCTTAAGTTTGGTGAAAAGAAAGCCTGTGCCTCCTTTATTCTCAGGACACAGAGGACAGAACAATAGCATTTCTATGGTTTTATTGTTCTCAGAATATTAGGCTGCAGGTTCACATGGTTCAAGAGACAAATATGTCCAGTATTTCATTGTTTTAGCTTTAGGCTATGACACTAAGGCTCTTGAATTTCTTTAAAGAAGCTGATTTTTTTTTTGCATAATGTGAAAAGTCCCTTAAAAATAAAAATCAAGGTGCTCAGGGATTAAAAGCAATTCTTGCTCTTGCAGAGGATGTGGGTTGGGCTCTCATCATCAATACGGTGGTTCACAACCATCCATAGCTCCATTCCAAGGAATCCAACGTCCTTTCCTAACCTCCACAAATACTAGGTACATGTGTGTGTGCGTGCACACACACACACACACACACACAACAGTACACATACAAACAAATGCAGCTAAAGCACACACATAAAATAAGGTAACTAAATCTAAAAAATTCAACAGAAAATATTTTTTTTTAAAAGAAATTTTATTCTTTTTGGAGAAAGGCTCTTGTGTAGCCCAGGCTGTTCATGAGCTCGCTGTGTAGTCGATATATGCCTTGAACTCCTAACCATTTGCCTCTGTCTCCCGCATGCTAGTATTACAGATGAACTCCAGTTAAACACAACATCTTCTAAACCAGAAAGTACCTGCCTAGAACTACATTCATTCAACACACAGGCTTAGGTTCAAATATTTATTCTTTCCTTTCTCTGAGTTGAGTGCAACACAAACACTGTACATCTTCCAAAAGTGTCCTAGGCATTATATAATCAGTGTCCGAAACCATAGACAAAAGGATACATGGCTTATTTTCTTTCAGGTTTCATACTCTAGAAACTTGGATATAATTGCATAAGCTTTGGGAAAAAATTCTGCCCCCCTGACCTTTACCCTGACAGATCTGGAAAGACAAGTTCCACTTAGTATTGCTGTGCCGTCAATAGCTCCAGGCTATAAACAGAATAGAAGGGAGAGAAGGAATGTTCATTTATAGTTTATGCCAGGAGAGGATTCAGAGGGAGACACCCATAATACAGGTAAGGTGCAAGGGCCTTCCAGCCCGCCCAGTACTGCAGACGTAGGGACTATAGCATTCTAAGTAAGCGTTCTATCATTGAGCTACAGCCCCAGCTCAGTGCTTTCGATTAATTAAGGAATGGAATCTTAAAATGTTTCAGAACAACTTCATTATACCCTAGCTATCAGTTCTAGAAACACATTTTTTTGTTTGTTTTTGTTTATTTGTTCGTTTGTTGTGACAGGGATTTTCTGTGTAACAGTCCTAGCTGTCCTGAAACTTGCTTTGTAGATCAGGTTGGCCTAGAACTCAAAGAGATCAGCCTTCCTATGCCTCCTGAGGGCTGGGATTAAAGGCATGCACCACCACCGCCTAGCTCAGCTTAGACTCACGGTATTTAAGAACAAAAGTTTACAGGAAGCGCAAAGACAGTTCCCTGCCCCCCTTGAAGTACAGCGTTTTGACTAGGAAATAGTTGCATGGGACCTTCAAGTCTGTAGGTAACAGCCTATGAGAAAAAAAAAAATCATTGCTAGGTGGGGATGAACACAGGAACAAAGACACTGAAAATGTCAGGAACGTTGTGGGGACGTTTTTCTGCTATTCCAGTTCTTACACTAAAAGCTAACACTTGAACTTGCTGTAGAAAAAAACTGTTTCCAAGGCTGTAAACATTACTCTGCATTTGACAGTACAAAAAGAGCCTAGGGTTCATTTGGTAAGTCACGGGGCCTCTAGTGGGAACAGTTCTCCACCGATCTCCAGCTTCGCAGGGGCGGTTCCTGAGCAGCTGAATGATAAAGCCTGAGGGGGATTCACAGGTCACTGGCTCCCGAACATCCTCAGAGGCACGCAGGACCAAGGAGAGAGGACACAGAGACACATCAGCAGCACTGGGACCTGGCCTTCGTTGGGAGGGGCTCATCCGTTAGTTTAATTTTGTCCATGTCGTTTTCTTCCCTAGGGAAGCTTTGCTGGTTCGCAAGGATCTTTTCCACCAGGAACCGGGTGGCCTCGTCGATGTTTATATTATCCTGTAACAGGAGAACAGAATGTGGAAGATCAGTGCCAGCCTTGACCTCGGAAGTAAATATTGAGTGCCGTAAGGGGACTAGGGAGACGTGCCAGAGGGCGCTAGGCACACCAGCATACTGGGTAACCTTTTCTCCAACGCTAGTTAGTATCTGTTGCACTAAGAGTCCAAGGCATTTGGTTAATTGATTTGCTATTTATTCTTTGAAAATTTCATACATGTATAGAATGAATTTCAGTTATTTCCACTTCCACTAATCTCTCTTACCCTTTCCTTCTTTCCCAGAACCCCGTCTTCCCGAAAAGTCCTCCTCCTGTTTTCGTGTTTCTTTTTGTGTGATTCACTGAGTTAATTAGTGTTGTTGCCCCAGCACGAGTAGGAGGCTATTTACGGAAACACAGGAAAGGTTTTAATGGTTAAACCACTTCTGTAACCTCAAGAGACATCTTGGAGAACACTGGCCACAGAATCGCCCTCGGTCTGGCTCTTTCTAATATTTCCTTTCGATTAACTTCAAGTTTCGCGTTCTTGATGGGAAGTAGACGGGATCACGTGTCCTCGGAGTGCAGGAGACACGTGAATTAAGGTCGTTTCTGCCTGGCTTCCTGTTGAAAAGTTGCAGCCCCACCTTCGGACCTAGTGCGTATAAATAAGTGGACAGCCTGTTTCTTTCATACCTTTCCTCCCTAACTTTAGCATCTTTTAATTCTCTTCTAAAGCAGTTATCACTGCAGTATTAAAAGCTGTCATTTCGTTTGCACCAAACCTTCTATATTTACTAGTCAGGACTCTACCGTGAGGGAAAATGTATTTATCGTTCGTTTGTGCTCATCAGGCTATCAGTTTTACCCATTAATTCGGTTGCAAAAATTCTTTATTTAGTGATTGGTGTATAGTTCTGTAACTTCTAAAAGCAAGGCCTGTGCTCTTTGTGAGATGTCCACTCTGTTTTATGAGTGCCTTCTTACTTGCTGGCAACACAAACTATCTCAAGCTTATCTGCACTTTCCATTCCCATCAGTCATGGAATCATGTCTTTCTCCTGGAACCTCCATCTGTTTATTTAAAAAATTGTATTCACAAGTCAGATTAGGAGAGTTCATTTTTTTTATATGGCATTATTGCCTCCAGCCCTTTGGCTGAGAGAGCTATTGAACACTTGTGTGCACACACCTCATTTACATCTTTTAAAATATATTTATAAATATTCATGAAAAGAAATGCACACATATGAATACACACATAGATTTTATAAATAGGAAACTATTTACATTAATGTCTCCAACCCAATCCAACATTACGAAATTACCTACCCCTTTATTTGCACAAACTTCTTCAGATGGCAGGCCTGTTCATTTGGGAGTGATGTTGCTTATTTAGGATGCTTTTACAGTATGGACTGGTTTGAGATCTTTACTCCTAAGATAACTTTAACACAAAAATGATCTTTGAATTTCCAAACGTGTCATTCAGTTCTTGTCATCCCCATTCTTCATTAGTTATTTTGCTGTTGCTGTGGCTGTGATACAACACCATGACTCAGGAAACGTATGGAGGGAAGGATTTATTTGGGTTCATAGGTGTGAGGTTACTCAATGTAAGTTCTCATCAGAATGATGAAAGCAAGTGATGAGGAACTGCATCACAGGGCAACCATCTGTTGAATGATGATAGAGTCGCTGGCAAAGGAAAGTCCTGGAGGCAAGAGTGCATGGTACCAGCCACACACTGTTTTGATAAATATGACATCTTATGTTCTCCTTAGTTTTGTGAACAGACAGATAGTTATGGTGGAAGAAAGACGGAGCCCAGAGGTGTCGTCACCATCACCGGCCAGGGCAAGCTTGGCAACAAGCAGGCAGGCATGGCGACTGGAGCAACTGGCTGAGACTAGGAGATCATATCTTAAACCATAAGCAGGAAGCAGAGAGAGAAAACTGGAAATGACATGAGAGTTTGAAATCGCAGGGCTCGTTCCTGGTGATATACTCCTCTACATCTCTTAAGCCTCACCAAACAACTCCATCAAATAGATCTGTATTCAATATATGAGCCTCTGGGGATACTCTCCTTCCGACACAGGTCTCCAGCAGTGCTACCAAAGTTGAGTGGGAACATAAATCCCATATTGTAGTGAAATGGGTTGGAAAGTTCGGTATCAAAATCCATTATGTGCCATAAAGGAGAAAAGACTAAATTTGTGAGCTCAAAACTACCTTCTGACAATATATCTATTAAAACCCACACCACTAAAATGCAAGCAAAATCCAGATATGAAGTTAGTTGCCAACACCCAGAAAGTACATCTATTAGTAATACGTAATACTTAAAGCCTTGATATAATTTTCCAAACCTTTAAAGTAAAACTTCATAGTAATTTTTTTAGATTCTAGACTCTAGAAGACTCCTGAATTGCCACACAGGAGATCAGGTAGAAGTTCTTCTTCACATATTTGAGGGGAGCATTGAGCTATAAGAGAACATTCATTTATAAATAATATGTTTCTCTCCATTTTCTATATAGTATCTTGTCTAAAATACAATAAAGCCAATCACTTATACAGTCTCAAATTATAGGTTATATGACAATCATTTATGAATCTTATAGGCAGATTTTTGTATAAAGTTATAATATTTTAGATAAAAAATCAACTGAATCCTACATGGAATTTTACATGCAATATAGGAAATTCCTCAACATATATATGTAGCTGTATGCATACTACTCTTCACTGGGAAGTTAAAGCAAATTGTTCAGCATGTACACGGGGCAGAGAGGGGCACAGTCCTGGACAAGTCAGTCTCTCTGAAATGCCTTTCCTTCTTCTGTGATTTCCTCCTTCCTGCCAGGCTAAAGAACTCCTGCAGGACCCCTGGGCCCCATCTTTCTTCCACCACAACTATCTGTTCACGAAACCAAGGACAACAAAAGATGCCGTATTTATCAAAACAGTGTATGGCTGAGACCACTCAGTTCTGCCTCCAGGGACTTTCCTGCCAGCGATTCTATCATCACTCCATGCTCAGAGGCTGCCCTGTGATGTGGCCGCTCATCATTTGCTTTCATAATTCTGATGAGAACTGACATTGAATAATCTCCCACCTTGAGGGTAAGAGCCTAGTAAAATTGAAAGCAACCTGACAGGAATCCTGGAAGCCATCACTCAGAAAGGATATTTGGAGGAAAAACGGTGTGGACACACACGCAGCTGCATACATATATAATACGCATATTATAAGTTGGGACAGTATAACAAGTATGTAAATTAAGGAGTAAATGCCAATTATAAAATTTCTCAAAAAAGGCTATTATTTTTTTATGAGAGACTGATGGTTATTGAGCTGTCTTATTTAACAATGCCAGGGACTACAACTCTCCAGTATAGTGAATGTACCTCTGATTTTTTTTTTAGCCTTGGTTTTCTAGTTGCCCCATGGTTAAGCTTTTCAAAATTTATCTTAGTTGGTTTTTTTCTAGAAAAGAAAAATAAAGCACAATTTCCAATAGTAGGAGAAGATAATCCACTCAACTATTTAGGAAAAGGCACATAGTAAATCTTGCTCCTACTTAAAGCTCTTGAAGTCAATCCAACCTCCTAGTGACTATTCAGTAGGAGTTGTCCATATGACCTTCATCTTCTAAAGACATTTTCTCATGTTCCTTGCCTTTTTCAAAAGTCATAAAGTGTTTGTCTTTGACAAAACACCTTATCTTCCATTCACTCCGGCAGCAGGAAAGAAACACCTTGGTTAAGAATGCAAACTCACAAAAAATGTCATGCGATTTTGGCCCTGAATGACAGTTCTGCTGGCCTATTCATGGCCCGGCAAGCTAACTTCGAAAATACTTCTGCTTCCGAGAGGGAGGCTGTCACATATTCACACTATGCTTTTCTGATTCTGTGCTTACAAGCCTCTGCAGAAATCTATCTATATGCTTCATGTCCCAGACTAGTCTGACAAGGGTGTCACAAACAGATCTGTCAGGAGAGCCATCTCACCTTGGCAGAGGTTTCAAACCACCCAGTGAAGCCGTGGTCTTTACAGAACTTGTCCATCTGGGAAGGACTTTGGCTGCCCTCCTTCTTCTGGTCACACTTGTTAGCTAGGAGGACAGCAGGGATGGGGCTCCCGTTGGGAAGGTGGACTTTACTATCCAGATCACTTTTCCATTTTAAGACTGCCTCGAATGTGGAATTTCTTGAGAGATCAAAGACGACAAACGCTCCAAGAGCTTCCTTGTAGTAAACTCGGGTCATGTTGCCAAACCGTTCTTGCCCTGGAAATGAATAAAAACGGAGGTTAAATGTTCATTGTGGTGAGGGTCATAGTTAGCAGCATTTATATGCTCAAAGATCCGAAAAACTATTCAGAGAAATAAGCATCACTGGGATTAAGCATCACGGGTGTTAAGGACATTCAGACCGAACATGAACTTAACAAAAGTGGCTGACAATTTGCTTGATAAGAGTTAGTCCTTTGCAGAACATATTTACCATACACTTCAGGATTCTAGTAGTTCAGGCTGCTCAGGTAGCCGGTTTTGCTTTCTCTCCTGTTAGTCTAAGAAGAGAGAGGTGGGGCGGGGGGCGAAAGAAAGGTAGAAGTGGAAGAAGAGACAAAAATAGACTATGCTGAAGTTTACAGAATGCAGATAGGTGAGGTGATAAAAGGCCAGTCAAATACACCGGGACTAGACAGGCAAGAAGACGGCTTGTAATCTCAGTTCGCCTTCCCTTTATATCTCAAACCCATATCTGATGTGGGATTCCCCTCTGTATGCTGTGATTACCATTAATGAATAAAGAAAACTGTCTTGAGCCCATGATAGGGCAGAACTTATGTAGGCTGAGAAAACCAAACTGAATGCTGGGAGAAAGAAGGGCAGAGTAAGAAAAAAGTCATGTAGCCTGCTGGACACAGATGCCAGAACTTTACCTGGTAAATCACTGCCACGTGGCGATACACAGATTAATGGGTTAAATTAAGATGTAAGAGTTAGCCAATAAGAAACTAGAGAGTTAATGGGATTTAATTAATACAGTTTCTGTGTGATTATTTTGGTTCCAGGAGGCTGGGAAAGGAATAAGCAGCCTCACTCCAACACATATCTACCTGTTTTTGACTCAGTACTCAAATTGTTCCCCTCTTAGAAGCAGTCACTGGAAAACTCATGCTTTCCAAACACAGCTGGCTGTATGATTATGAGAAGGTTCGATGCACAGTTCTTCAGACATAATCCTTTGAAAAGAACTGAGCTTCTGTTAACGGCTCAACTAATTCTGCTACTCAATATAGTACAATCTGCACATCCAGACAGGCCTGAAAAGCATGCTGTCGCTATGTGCTTCCAAACATATCTTTCCCATAACAAGGCCACCAATCTTTATCTGACAGATGAAGAGAGGGACAAAAAGATGCATGGCCTGGATCACAGTGACACTCACCAAAGGAGACAGCCTTATGACTCCTTCACACCTACAGGCTTAAGATTCTGGACTACCTTACAGTTGCCTTGAGTTCTTAGGCTCATATATTTAAGGTGTCAAATTGCTGACTAGATTCAGAGGGAGAATGAGTGGCAAGCAATGAGAATCTAAGATTATCACTTTGATCTAAGACATTGGCATAGTTACAGCATACTTTTCTGCTAAAACACATCAAGACACAAGCTTCATCTACATCTTTGTTACCATTTATTCACGCAAACACAAAGCTACCCCAGATCGCAAATAACCTTCCTCCTCCAAATTCTATCATATCGTCATATTTCAAATATTTCTGTGGCTCGTGACACTTCATATATCCAAACATCTGGATTTCTTTACAATGAATGGTCATCTGTTGGAACTTGTCATGTTTACATTTTATTGGTAAGATAAATGTGATTTTAGCTTATCTTTGTAGCTCATTCGATCATATATGCTGACATTTATGGCATCTTAGTCTTGTACCTCTCTCTATAAATGTACATTGAACAATGACACCAATACATTCACCCAGGATATTTTAACAGGTAAGGGTAAAGTCACCAAGTCTTCAAAAGCAACTATACAGATGCATTGAAGTTGTTTGGATTTCATTTTCTACGAGTGAAGCTTTAGGAATCCACTGTTACTAACTCGAATTATAGAACCCAAAGGGTCTGTAGCCCCACTAAGACAAAGACAGACTTAGATTAAAAAATATGGGAAGATTAGCATTGTACGATAATTACGTAGTTCTCAGTTTGACCATCCTTTGAATTTCAAAAAGGTGCCAAATTAGTAAAAGGATGGATAACTATATACTATGTGTTTCAAAGAACTGCTAGGCTTTCATAGCTCTTTTTTTTTAGTCAAGCTCCTGAAAATCCCAAATAATTTTTCTGTTAATCATAACTTGTGGTATTAAAAGATGTACTCATCTGCCCTTTCTGATAACTCATTCAAAACCAGAAATGCCTATGATAAGGAATTTTGGGGGAAGATATGTTAGCTTAGAAATGTCAGACAGATTCTCTGAGATGTCAAGATTAGGAGAAAATTTTCCCTTACAAGCCTCACATCAGAAACTGTACTAAAAAACAAACAAACAAAAACAAACCAGAAACAAAAAACCCTGTATGCTATGTGAAAAAGGTGTCAGTTATACAATTGAGCAAATGTAAAGGGAAAAAACTGACTGGGGACCAAGTATCAATGACTTACCCAGTGAAGATTTATATCCAGAGTAAGTTGAGAAGAGGACTTTCAAGCAGGAAGAGAAAACAGTCAGTTAACAAAGTCATGAAAACAGTAGAACACATTTTACCAGAAGGAAGACAATCTTTGCCCAGGATGCAGGGCCTGGCTCGGGACCTGATGGAGTCTTTGCATATGGAACAGGTGGGTAAGGGAGAAAGCCTCTCCTCAGTAGTTAGGGGGCCTGAGAAGGTTTGGCTTCCTGTAGAGTATGCATGTTCAAAGTTAAAACTTGCACTTTTAGGAAAATCGATTGAAACCCAGGGGTATGCTGAACAAGTTCATACTAGTTCAGGGGCAACCGAGGAGACAGGTGCAAACGTCCACTTAGTCCAGCTCTCTTATTTCATTCATGAGAGAATGGAGTCCCAAGGAGAGACTCAAATTTTCTGGGTTAATCACACTACTGTGCCACCCGATCTACCCGACATTTGCTGGAACAGATACATTTCTGATTGTGTCTTGTGTGGCGGAAGAGATTCTTATTAGTAACAGTAGCTAAGAGTGATATCCTTAATCACAGCATGGTGCTGCTACAATGTCCCCCGTCCCCCTCCCCACACTCCCAGTCACCTCTTGCTTACTACAGTAGCGGAGGGAAGATCCCCTATTGCAGAGTGCACCAGTCACTGATACAAGGGTTAGCCTTTGTCATCTCCACTGCTGCTGCCATACTGACAGCATATTTTCAACGACTCTCAAAATGTTTTGTCTCTTCAACAATGTGCTACTGCCTCAGGAGGAAGGCATGTTGATTATAACTTGAGGTTTTGGCAGCCATGAAGGACGAGAAGGGTAAGTGCAGAGGCAGAGAGAGTTGATGCAGGTTCCAAAGATATCACACAAGCTCCTACATATGCAAATGCGAAAAATCTTAAAATATGCAAATTGGGAAAAGATTAAAATATTTATCTTGCTATTTGGGATACTACCCATTAATGACACCGAGGAGGATCAAACAGCAAAACCAGCATTTTCGCAGGAATAAATATTCTTATTAGGCTAAAGAAAAAAAAAATACACAAAATCTATCACCGTACCTCATTGAGACAAATGAAAATCTTAATAATGAATTATTTCTCTTGGATTTAATAAAGGAAATACCACATTCTGTGGTTATGAGAAGCACAATGCACAGAAACTGATTTTTGGGATTTTCATCATGACTTTTGCTTAGGTTGAGTCTCTCTCTTGATAATCCAAATGTTTCTAGTAACATTAGTTAAAACTCAAAATAGAAATTTCATAACAAAAATCAAGAGCAATAGAATAAAATGGTTTCCCCTTTCAGATATTCACCGCTTCCCCATCCACTGAAAGTAAACACGAGTTACTCAATAACCACTCAAGGTGACTTAGAAGAAATGTTTGGCTTCTAGTTAGCAAATGGACGGTCTCTTAAATAAAATTCTTAAATCTCATGCTGCATTTCAGATACAAAGTACTCTCAACAGGCAATCTCCTATCATAGATTATAAGAGAATCATTATCTATGAAAATAAAAACCTTTCTAATTTCTGTTCAAACTCATAACAGCTTTAGAAGATTAAGACATTGTTTCTGTTCCTTTAAATAAATCTATTGAACAGGAACAAAAAGTATCTTATCTCTGTATGTAAATTGCTCTTGTGTCCATAAACTAGCCTCCAGCAGAGGCTCCTGGGATGGCCACATGGAGGATGAGGGTGGCCTGAGGTCACTTCTGTGAAAGTACTGCGAACCTGGGAAAGGAAGTGAAGAACGTAGAAGATGTGACCGCGGGGGAACATGGATGCCAGGCAGGCTGTCGGATTAAGTGGTGAGCTCGTAGGGTGTAGTGGGGATGTGGGTGTGTTGCCAGGGTGCAAAAAACCCAAGATAGAACAATGCTTCTCAGCTTTAGTATAAATCAGAATCACCCACAGCGTTTAGTAGGTGACAACCTTCCAAGTGCTTCGAATTCTGATTTGGCAGGTCTGAAAGATGGCTAATTGTTAGCCCCAACTTCCTTGTACAGAATATTTTGGAGCAAACTCCCTGCATAGTTTGAAACATGAGCCTTTTATCTCCTAACTGCGCTTGCATGTAGGCATGCGCTTTTTTCTACTGCACCACTGAAACAAATAATACAGTCTTGGAATAAGTGAGAGGTGGCAAGCCAATTTTTGTCTATGAAGATTTTATGATACTGTACACCAGTCCTGGAAGGCCTAATCCCAGACTTACGTGGGAAAGAAGTAGTTCTTCTGCTAAACCAGGCTGGATGAACACAGTTGTCAGATGGAGCTTAGTCTCCTTACACAGCAGATGCTAAAGAATCTTTTCATGTTACTGATGGTGGATGCTAAGGCCCCTGTCTGTGGTTCTGAAGAGTCTCCAGATAACCACACCAGAAACCCCTGCATATTCAAAATAACCCCCAGAAGCAATCACAAGTCATGGCAGAGGATACATACATAAATTCTACATATAGACTCCACTGTGGTCGGGGGGGATGGGGTGGGAGAGAATCAGTTTGTAGGCTATAATGACCAATAGAAACTGTAAAGCTACATCTTTGTTACCCACTTTTTTTTCCTTCCATTTCTGTCTCAGAAAGGAGCCATCAAAGCATGCTTGCTGGATCAAAGGGAAAAGGCTTTTGATGAGAAGGAGAACACTTGGATAAATTCTAAAACATGCTTCTTTGATCTCTGATATCTCCATTCAGAAGTCACCCAGGTTTATACAATAACAGAAAACTCTATATGGAAAGCTTATAGAAAGCAAATGGTCATTATAACATATATATGATGGATACAATTTCTCCAAGGATGTATTTGAAAATAACACTTCATTCTTGGATCACAATGACCACAGACTTCCTCAATGATTGTTTACCAGATACCAGGCAAATATCTAAAATTATTGCTTTGATTTTTTTTAGGGTATGGACCAATGAAACAGTTTATCACAAGCAGAATGGCCATAGTTTAGAAAACCTTTCAAAATTCACTTTAAAAAGCTGGAGTCAATCAAAACTGGCTTTCTCTGGATACTAAACTTCATAAGTAAGGAAGCATGATGACTCGTGAAACGAAGGTAGGAAGAAATGATAATTGTTATGAGTCTACATTATGAGGTACATGCTCTAATTTAGGTTTCTTCTGTGCAATGAGAAGCACATTATTGAGGCCTGTACGAGCAAGTTACTGTGGTCCTTAATTTGAAGGGTTTACATGAACCTGTTTGGCTACCTTTACAGAAAGCAATCAGTAATTCTTGCCTATTACCCTTCTCAAACGCCTTCTGATAGATGACATTGCTGTTATGCCGTTGTCTACCTCTACGGCCTCCAGAACAACAGTATTGAAAAGGAACCAGCAGTTGCGTCATGTCATGTGGCTGGCTCCTCTCCTCCTTATGTTTTGCAATTCAGGGGATAAATACTTTTATTCTTTCAGAATTCAGTATGAGTCAGCGTTGTAATCATGCATGGCATATGCTTAGCCTTGGGGAAGTGTTTTGGCATGGTGTTTATTATACAACTTTTCTCTTATTCAGATGCCATGAGCTAAGCAGAATTCACTAGTAACTCAAGTGCTCAAATCCAGCGCAGTTAAGGCCATAGTTCTGCAAATTCCAGCCCAAATCCAAGCTATTTGTGTCTCTTGCTGTCTGAATATTAAGACAGCATTTCCCAAACTCTGACTCTGTGAGAAAAGTCTAACGGTTTCTAGTGACCACATGTACTGGCTCATCTCATATCAACTTAGCACACAAACTAGAGTTAAACTCTGGCTGTAAGGTATTTTCCTAATTAGTGATTGATGAGGGAGGGCCCCTACCATTGAGGGTAGTGCCAACCCTGGGCTGGTGTTCCTGGCTTTTAAAAGAAAGAAGGCTGAGCAAACTATGAGGAACAAGCCAGGCAGTAGCTCGACTTCTGCATCAGCTCCTGCTTCCAGGTTGCTGCCCGGTTTGAGTTCTTGTCCTGACTCCCTTCAGTGATAAATAGTGATGTAGAAGTGTATTAAATAAACTCTTTCCTCCCCAACATTCATCTTGGTCATGATGTTTCAGCAGCAGACCCCCAACTAAGACACTAACACCTCTTTAGTTCTTATTTGGAGTTATGTATTTGCTGAACGCTACAAGAGTTCCTGCTGAAAAGCAGCAGCTAACATCAGAGATCCCTTTTGAGATTATAAAATGTTTCTTTTTTTTCCCCCAGAGAAGCTCAAGTTTCAGATTTTGGCAAGAGTGCAAGGATGGCTTCAGTACGGCAGATGGATGGGCCATGCCTCCCTCCTGGCTATGGTGTCAGTTCAAGAAGGATGAAACTGGGTATCTTGGCAAGTTCTTGTAGTTCCAACAGTAGGGAAACTGAGGAAGAGGGATCCACACGGAGGCCAGCTTAGGCTGCATAGAGGGAAAGAGAAAATGAGGGGGCCATGCAAAGAGGAGAGGTGATGTACAGATAGAAAAGATTCTTATTTATTTATTTATTTATTTATTTATTTATTTATTTATTTATTTATTTTTCCACACAGGGTTTCTCTGTGTAGCCCTGGCTGTCCTGAAACTCACTCTGTACATCAGTCTGGCAACAAACTCACAGATCTGCCTGCCTCTGCCTCCCGAGTGTTGGAACTAAGGGAATCCAGAACTACTTGCTGCTTTTGTTTCATCAAATTTCCAAATGTAATTTAATACTTATTGTCATCGTGATTTACACGTAATAAAAGAAAATGAATTGTCATTCTAACGGGTTTCAAACCATCTCTGTGAAAAAGCTGCACTGGACAGGGTAAGGGCGACCATCAGGATGTGAGAAGTCACAACAAGCAACAAGAATGTTCTTCGGTGTTCTGGGCCGTATCAGAAAGTATTTCAAATCCTTTGGCCTTAAAGGACGGGCAGCACTTCAAATAGATTCTTTAGCCTTTTTTTTTTTATAACCAAGTTGAGCCCAAGACCAAATAACTTTCTGAGAGATTGGTATCGATATGCATACATGTATCTTCTTGTCTAAGTTTGACTCTGCTCCTAAGGAAATCAGTCTAAAGTTTGCAGTCTTTCAACGCTTTATATGGAGTGGCTAGATGCAGAACATACTACCTGACAGACAGAAGCCAGGTATCCCTTCGCTCTGCTACCCAGCTGTGTAACCACAGCCTCCAAAGACTTCAAAGTTGGCACTCGGTAAGGCGTTCTCCAGTTAAACAAGCTCCCATTCAACTGCTTCCTGGCAGACAGAGCTTCTGAACACGCAATGATTGAACAGGGTAACCTTTGCTACCATTTTCATTAAACTTCACAGAAGGTCCCTTTTTGTTCGATGCCCAGATGGCACCTACCACACCAATGAGAACCTATGGAAGGGTCACAAGTGGTCTCTTAAAGACAATGGCTCTTACGTTCCAGAGCAACAGTTGAAAGCAAAAAGAAACAGTTCAGTGTTTGTGGGATGAGGAATTGCCCAATGGAAGGCAGGAGAACTGGCTTAGGGAGGGACGGGCAGCGGGAAAGTTTCAGAACTTTCCCAGCCCTTCTTTAGGGTCACCGGGCCTCCCAAGTGAGAAAATTTCAGGAACGGAGTTTCCCTTCACAAAGGCTTGGCTGGGCTCCAAGATTTTCTCACCCATAGCTCCAACCCCCTTCTTACTAAATTATAAACATGTCTGTTATTACTCAGAGGTAAAATTTCTTGGCTTAAGGAGAGAGAAAACCCTTACATCAGCGGGGCACCGACCCAAGACAGATGTTGGGGGAACTTGGTCGAAAATAACCCAGTTGTGTTGGTTTTGGCTGCGCTACCAACGCAGTGATTCTCAACTTTCCTAATGCTGCGACCCTTTAATACAGTTCCTTGAGTCGTGGTGACCCCCAACTATGAAATTATTTTCGTTGTCACTTCATAACTGTAATTTTTCTACTGTTATGAATCGTAATGTAAATGTGTTTTCCGTGGTCTTAGACGATCCCACGTGAATGAGTCGAAAGAACCACTGTAGTGGAACTCCACGTAAGTCCTTCAGTCACCCAGAACTTCAGTAGGAGAGGGGATAGGCCTCCCAAAGCCGACTTATCTTCCCGGTCCATTCGTTCACATCTAAAAGCGCACCGCAGGGAGTTCAGGCAGAGAAAAGAAAAGAGAGGAACCAGAAGGCAGAGAAGAGCAAGAGTCTGGTGGCTCTGGGACGCCGCCCGCTTACCCGCGATGTCCCACAGCTGCAAGCGCACGAGCGTCCTGCTGTCCCAGTTGAGGACTTTCAGGGCGAAGTCCACCCCGATGGTGGCCCGGTAGTTCTGGGAGAAGAGCTGGTGCACATAGCGCTTGATGATGCTGGTCTTACCCACGCCGAGTTCGCCGATGACCAGCACCTTAAAGAGGTGCTCGTGGGTCTCGGGCGCCGTGGTGGCCGTCGTCCCCGGGTGCCCCAAGCCCTCGCCCGCCATGGGCACCGCGGCCGTGGAATCTTCCACCAGGCTGTCAGGGCAGATCCTTCCTCTGCGCACCCGGAGACCCTTGTCACGGGAGTCACCGGACCCGGAACCGACCGCGCACAGCCGGCCAGGAGAGTCTCGGTGCACTCTGCGCAGGGTGAGCTGATCTGGGCACTTCCTCTTCCCGCGGAACCCCTCGTGGTCCACGGCGCCTCCTGCTGGCTGCAGACCGCTTGGGGACTTGAGAGGCCAGTGTTGGCCCTGAGCCCCATGCGTTTGACTTCCAGTAATTGGAAAATAAAAGACAGGTGACTGAACTTTTCAAAGGACTAAGGCTGGGTCGTTTGATAAATCTAGTTTTCATGTATGAGGAAACTGCACTCTGCTTTCCATAATGGCTGCAATTTACATCGTCAGCAATAGTGTGCGAGCATTCCCTTTTCTCCACACCTTAGTCAACACTTACTATCTCTCTCTGTTTTGGTAATAGCTGTTCTATAAGTGTGAGGAGATTGCTGCATGAGGGTTTGATTGACATTTCTCTGATGGTTAGGGATGTCAAATTCCTCTTTCATACACATGTTGGCCATTTGTATGTTCTCTTTAGGAAAATACCCATTCATATCATCTTGCCCATTCCATATTTGGGAATTTGAGCATTCTGGTTTTGTTTTTGTGTTTTCGCTTTTGAGCATTGTTTCAGATGTGCGGCTTAGATGTATTTTCTCCCAGTCTGTAGACTTCTTTCTTTGTTGTGCTTTGGTGTCCAGAGACTTCTCTGTTTAATGAACTTCCTTTTGTCTGTTTTGGCTCTAGCTTTGGGGTGATTTCCAATATAGTTGCTAAGCTCAGTGCCAGCCCATGACCCAGAAATATGTCCTTTGAGGATATACTCTAAAGAAATGAAATCAGGTCCGCCCTGGAGGTAAACACATACCTGAAATCATTATAGTGTTATTCACGGTAGCCAAGACTTGGAAAGAACGGAAGTGTTCATGAGCAGAAGAGTTGAAGTCGCATTGAGTAAATACACATATATTTATACATATATATATAAATTTATATGTTTTTAGATATATGTTTATTTATATGTTTGTATATATACACAATGGAATATTATTCAGTCTTAAATGGATGTAGCAAAATGGATGAAACCAGAGGACACATTTCTAAATGTAACAGGCCTGACTTGGAATGAAAAGTGCTACACTCTACTACTTATTACTAGATGCCAGATGTTTCCCTAGTGAAGGGATTAGCCTCGTCCCCTACCTCACCCCACCCTAAAGCTTCTTGGCCATTTCAGGCCCTTCATCCAGCTGCAAAAGTAGCAGGTAGTTTCCCCAAGGTAAGACAGGAAAACAGGACTAACTGTCTGTTTTCCAGACCCAAGGCAACCTGAACCACAGCCTTATATTGTATCAAGTACCTCAACTAAGCAGTTAAGCTCAGATTCCCAGCTTTAAAAGTTTATAGAAGTGAGGAATATTCTGTGTTCTGTGGGATATTGTTGGCTCTCCTCTGCTAGCTTCTCCTGCCCCTTCTGGCACACATACCCCAACACCCACATATCTACACACACGATCTTGATTTTCATCCTTTTGCCTAAGTACCCCAAAGTGGAATTTCTGGATCATATATTTCCATATATGTTTTGGCAAAAACTCCATATTATTTTCCACAGTGCCTACAAAATTCTCATTCACAGAGGTTCAGAAATTCTAATAGTGTCCCATGTACTTGTGCTTAGAATTCAGTCATTTCTATGTCTGCTATACGTCTGACTCAAATGATGTGGTTGTTTCAATGTAATTGGCCCCCATAATCTCATAGGGAGTGACATTATTAGGAGGTGTGGGCTTGTTGGAGTGGGTATGGCTTTGTTGGAGGAAGTGTGTCACTGTGGGGGTGAGTTTTGAGGTTTCCTATGCTCAGGATACTGCCCAGTGTCTTGGTCAACTTCCTGCTGCCTGCAAGATGGAGGACGCTCAGCTACTTACTCTAGCACCACACCTGTCTGCACACTGTCATGCACCCACCATGATGAAAATGAACTGAACCTCTGAAACTGTAAGTGAGACACCCCAATTAAATGCTTTCTTTGTAAGAGTTGTCATGGTCATGGTGTCTCTTCACAGCGAAGGAAACCCTAAGACACTTGATGAGCTAGTTTTCTAAGGAACCCAAAACTTCTATTTAATCTTTTAGAAGAAAAACCCTGCAATCTGCATGTTACAGATAAACCTTCAAAAGCTTGAGGTACATACTTGTTTTAAGAATGAGAACTTCTAGCCAGGCAGTGGTGGCACATGTCTTTATTCCCAGCACTTGGGAGGCAGAGGCAGGCGGATCTCTGTGAGATCGAGGCCAGCCTGGTCTATAAGAGCTAGTTCCAGGACAGGCACCAAAGCTACAGAGAAACTGTCCCCAAAACGCATACAAACACATGCGTGCTTGCGTGTGTGTGTGTGTGTGTGCGCGCACACATGTATGTATGTATTGGATAATATATAAGTTGGAGATGTTTACAAGTTAGGGAGAATGGGAAAAAATCTTAGAATTCTGTATTATTTTAATGGGGAAACAGTTTTTGTGTATAACAAAAATGCAACTATTCTGAGACTTGTGAATGGCTGTTTTTATTTGAAATGAATTTTCCATTTATTTTCTCTAAGAGTGAATTCACATTATATTCCTACATAAATACCTTTTGCCTCTTTGAAAAGAGAATTTTGCTCCATACCTTGAACTTGAGATCTCCTTGCTTTAGTCTCCCAAGTTCTGGGACTTCAGCTGTGTTCTACCACGCCCAGCCGTCCTTTTCATCTGTGTTTGCCTTCTCTTTCACCTAGAATCTCTTTCACACATCTGCCCCAACTCAGGCTTTTCAAACCAAATGCTCTCCATCCTTTATATGTTACATAAAAGGTTTATCTGATCTTTCCACTCCTGAAGGATGTATATGCTTATTTATTGATTCGAAAGCTTATTTTTGACACTTGAAATAGAAAGAAGCAGAGTGAACAAAATGCTTGATCTCAAGGGCTTCGTGTTGGAATGAGTCCAGGAGAAGCAATTTCAAAAGAATCAGATACATTTTAGAGCATGTGCTTTATGAAAAATACAATATTATTTAGTGATAATCATTGAAGTGGAACTAACAAGCCTGGTATTCCTGAAATAAACATTGAAAATAAGTTTAAAATAAGTTTTGCTTGCTGCTCACATTAAAAGCAAGCTGTCCACATGTTCTCATAAAAATGTCTGTTTTTGGTGGCGCACGCCTTTAATCCCAGCACTCGGGAGGCAGAGGCAGGTGGATATCTGTGAGTTCGAGACCAGCCTGGTCTACAGAGCTAGTTCCAGGACAGGCTCCAAAGCCACAGAGAAACCCTGTCTCGAAAAACCAAAAAAAAAAAAAAAGAAAGAAAAGAAAAATGTCTGTTTCTGTGCTTCCCTTCTTCCGCTGGTTTATGTACCAGAATTACACCAACCTTGATGTGGTAACTATATTTTTATTATGCAGTTTCATCTAAGTCACACCCCTTTCTCCTGTAATCTGTGTTTGTATGTGCATATATGTGTGCACATGCAGTCATGATTTTGCAAGTACTGTGTGTGTGTATGTTTCTGAGAAATTCTGCAATCCTTCAAAATTGCCTTTATATTCTGGTTTCCATCTAACATCAACTTTTGTAAACACACTGCCAGGTCTTTTGTTGGAACAAAAATGGATACAACTCATTAGTTTGAGGACAATTGATCAATACAACATTAAATCTTTAAATATATTGATATCATGCAATAATTATACACTATTACAATAATGCATGTAATAATGCAACTATTACTATCGTTCAATAATAAGGTGAGGTTGTAAATTTTATGCATGTATACAATGTACTTTGTATTATTCCTAACACATGTAATATATATTCTTGCTATCACATTCTGCTAAGTCAAGGATGTGTATATAATTAGTTAAGATTCAATGACTTCCTTCTGCTGTCATTGCTCTAGCTAGAACCTCAAGTACTATATTGAATAGATGCAGAGAGAGTGAACAATCTTTTCTTGTTCCTGATTTCCATGGGATAGCTTTGTGTTTCTCTCCATTTAGTATGATCTTGGCTGTTGGCTTATTGTTTGTTGCCTTTAATTTGTTTAGGTATTTTCCTTGTATCCCTACTCTCTCCAAGACCTTAATCATGAAGGATGCTGTATTTTGTTGAAAGCTTTTTCAGCATCTAATGAGATGATCATGTGGGTTTTTTTTTCCCCCAGTTTCTTTATATGGTGGTTTGCATTAACAGATTTTCATATGTTGTACCATCCCAGCATCTCTGGGATAAAGCCTGTTTGGTCATGGTGGATGATTTTTCTGATGTGTTCTTGGATTCAGTTTGTCAGTATTTTATTGAGTAATTTTGCATCATTGTTCGTGGGTGAGAGTGGCCTGCAATCCTCTTTCTTAGTAATGTCTTTGTGTGATTTAGGTATCAGGGTAATTGTAGCCTTGTAAAAAGGGTTTGGCAATGTTCCTTCTGTTTCTATTGTGTGGAACAATTGGAGAAGTATTAGTATTAGCTCTTCTTTGAAACTCTTGTAGAGTTCTGTACTGAAACCAATTGGTCCTGGGCTTTTTTGGTTGGAAGATTTTGGTGACTTTTTCTATTTCTTTAGCAGTTATGGCCCTATTTAATTTGCTTATCTGGTCTCAATTTAATTTTGGTAAGTGATATTTATCCAGAAAATTGTCAATTTTCTTTAAGCTTTCCAATTGTGTAGAGTACAGATTTTCGAAGTATGACCTGATGTCCCCCTGTATTTCCTCTGTGTCTGCTGTTATGTCCCCCTTTTTGTTTCTGATTTTATTAATTTATTAATTTGGATATTTTCTCTCTGCCTTTTGTTTAGTTTGGATAAAGGTTTTCCTATTTTGTTGTTTTCTCAAAGAATCAACTCTTTCATTGATTCTTTGTATTGTTTTCTTTTGTTGATTTAAGCTCCCAATTTGATTATTTCTTGACATCTACTCTTCCTGGGTCAATTTGCTTCTTTTTGTTCTAGAGTTCAGGCTTTTTGTTAACTCACTAGTGTGGGATTATTCTAGTTTCTTTATGTAGACAATTAGTGATATGAACTTTTCTCTTAACACTTGTGTCCCATAAATTTGGGTATGTTGTGTAGTCATTTTTATTGAATTTTAGGAAGTTTTTAATTTCTTTTTTTATTTCTTCCTTGACCCATTGGTGATTCAGGTGAACACTGTTTGATTTTCATGTGTTTTAGGGCTTTCTGAAGTTAGTGTTGCTGTTGAATTCTAATTTTAAGCCATGGTGATTTGATAAGATACAAGGGGTTATACCAGTTTTATTGCATCTGTTGATATTTGCTTTGTTCATAAACACCTTCAGTAATGTATCAGGATACAAGATTAGCTCAAAAGAAATCAGTAGCCCTCCTTTAGACAGATGATAAATGGGCTGAGAAAGAAATCAAAGAATCATCATCTTTCACAATAGCATAAAATATCTTGGAGTAACTCTTATCAAACAAGTGGAAGACCTGTATAACAAAAACTTTAAATCTCTGAAGAAAGAAATTGAACAGAACCCCAGAAAATGGAAAGATTGCCCATACTTTGGGTAGGTAGAATTAACATAGTAAAAATGGCAATCTTACCAAAAGCAATCTACAGATTCAATGCAATGCTCATCAAAATTCCAACAAAATACTTTACAGACCTAGAAAAAACAATATTCAACTTGAAATGGAAAAGCAAAAAACTCAGGTTAGCCAAAACAATCCTGTACAATAAAGGAACTTCTGAAGGCATCACAATACCCAAGTTCAAACTCTACTATAGAGCTACAGTACTAAAAACAGCCTGGTATTGGCATAAAAACAGACAGAAGGACCAATAGAATCAAACTGAAGACCCAGATATCAATCCACACACCAACAAACACCTGATTTTTGACAAAGAAGCAAAAAATATAAAATGGAAAAAGAAAGTATATTCAACAAATGGTGCTGGCATAAATTAACATCAACATGTAGAAGAATGAAAATAGATCCAATCTATCACTATGCACAGAACTCAAATCTAAATGGGTCAAAGACCTTAACATAAAATCAATCACACTGGACCTCATAGAAGGGATAGTTGAATTCATTGGCACAGGAAACCTCTTGCTGAATATAACCCCAGTAACACATGCTAAGTGCCCACAGAGGCCAAAAGGGGTAAGGATACCTTAAGACTGTAGTTACAGAGAGTTGTGAGCTGCCACATGGGTGCTGAGAATCAAACCCTGGTCTTCCAGAAGATTAGCCAGTGCTCTTCTGGCAGGCCATCTCTCAGCTCCACCCAGTTTTAGATGTGAAATTCTCTACAGCCAATGATTTATTCTAATAAACTTTTAATTCTTCAGTGGTATGAAACTTTAAAAAATGTATGTAGATATCAGCCAACCTATTCCATACTAGTCACCCTGTTGTTATTATTTCATAATGATGTATTAGCCATAAGAAATGAATCAGTGTTTATACAATTATCTGAAGACCATACTTTAAGTATACTTACTTATATTTAACCTAATGTGTTGTTTTCTTTTCTGTTTCTGTGTCCCATTTAGGATACCACAGTAAGTTTAATCTATGTGTTAAAACTTTTTATTCCTAACACATTTCCAGGCTTTGGATATTTCTGATAACCTTCATGGTTTGGCATACAGTCTAGCTATAATGTAGAATGCATCTCAATTGGATTTGTACAGTTATTTAATCACTGTTAAATTAGAGCTATGGCAGTTTGGGAGGGAGACTGCACAGTAAAGAATTTCTGTTCTTACCAATCATATAAAGAGAATGAGGCATCACAGGTAACTCAGGTTATGGAAGATTCATGTACACATTCAATTGCATGGGCAGGTCCTCGTGTTTATGTAGATGTCTCTATGAAGGTGTGAGTATGGGTATAGTTTATGGCACTAGACAGTGGGACTAATGTGTGTGTCTGCGTTTATGTAATTCTAGACCACACATTTATAGGTTCTATATTAAACACAGAGGCATTTACTTACTTAACTCCTCCTTTGAGCATTTGTCTAAGTACAGCACCATTCTGCTTAGTACATTTGCATATACTGCTTTGGCAGTCTCTGGAAGGTTTTGTTTTTTAGACTAACAACATTTAAAATTTTTTGTTTGTTTGTTTGCTTGCTTTTCGAGACAGGGATTCTCTGTCCTAGAACTCACTCTGTAGCCCAGACTGGCCTTGAACTCATAGAGATCCACCTGCCTCTGTATCCCAAGTGCTGGGATTAAAGGCGTGCGCCACCACCGCCCGGCCCATATATTTTACTTGCAAGTGTTCATTGCAAAAATTTATTGATATGATTTGAAGCCTCTGGTTTCTACTACACTATCGATTCTGGACCCTCATTTGGACTCTTCTTGGATATCATGTTGTTGCTTTGTTGTGGAGTAGCTTCAGGTCTGTTGGTCAGGGCCCTTCATGTGCTCCAGCAGGTCATAGATGGGGACTGAGCCTGGCCAACTGTAGGGTCAGTATGTGGTTGATCCACCAGATGAGAGAAACAGGGACAGCTCTCCTATGTTGACAACTTCGGAGCTGGTTCACCAACAACTGTGCAAATACTGTTGGCTCTCCTGCTTTTATGACCAGAGAGCCAGGTGTTGATGGACATGGCGGGGACAATTGTCCCTTGCACATGCTACCACAAGACAGATGGATAATGAAGACACCTTTCTTGTGCTTCCATGCTCACAATTTTGGGGCTGGTTCACCCACACCTGTGCTAATAGGGTTGGCTCTGTCGTGCTGTCTGAGGAGGTGCAGGGCCAGTTTTCCCAAGTGTCACAGCTGGTGGGGTTCAGGGTTGGCTTTCCCACTCTTATGACAACAGGGCCTGCTCTCTCACCCACCTCGGGCATTGATGGGGGCAGATTTAATGATTTTCTTTATCCTTGATGTTCTGAAATAAAAAAAGCTTTAATGTAGATCTTTTTGTATCATGGGTTTGTATTAGTCAGGTTTTCTACTCTTATTGCTGTGACTAAATATCCAACAGCAACAAATTGAGGGAAAAACTGACTTATTTTGGTTGCCATGTTCAGAGGTTTCAGTCAATATGACAAGGAAGCCATGATGGATAGCTCACATTGTGGTGGTCAAAAAACAAAGGGAGAGGGTGGGCTGGTGCTAACTGACTGCTTGCCATTCTTCATTACATTTAGGGCAACAGCCTATGAAACAGCATTACCCACATTCAGGGTAGATTAATCCTTGCTGGAAATGTCCCACAGACAAGTCCAATGAATACAAAAAGATCCCCACTAAAGCAGATCTTATTCAGACCGTAAAAGGTAAAATAAAAAACCGAGAGAAACCAGAGGTGTGCTATATTAAAATCCTAAACATGCCTCAATTCAATCATTCTCACAAGATTGTCACAGGACTCTTGGTAGAGGATTTTAGATACAGAATTTCTAGAATATTCCTTAGATTATATAATTTCTTACACCTTACCTTTTACATTCCTGATTTTCTCTCTTTGAAATGCTTTTCAGCTAATAATTAACTTGCATCTATCATTTTTTTAAAGTTTGTTTGTTTAGGATTTTTTTTTGTCTTAGTGATTGCTGAGATAATGTTGTACAGCAAATTTCTCAGAGCTTAGCGTTGTTTATAAAACAGTTCTTGTTTACTTGTTCACCAGGCTCCAGTTGTCTGGGGCCCTGCATGGCTTGGCTGTGGCAGCTTAGTATAGGCTGATTAGGTTTATCTGCTCCACACATTCCTCATTTGTCTTGTGCCAGGATATTTTCTCTTCTTCCTACAAGAAAGCTTCATGACTGCAGCCCAGCACTAGCAGAGTGAAGTATCCGCCACTCTTTGTGGGGGAAAGTAGTAGATAGTCTTTGCAAAAATAATCCACATTCACAAAGCTAGTTATGTGTTTAGTCTCTTTTTTCTAGACTACTTCATAAACAGTTTTCTTCTGTAACTGCATTACTTCCTAGAACTCTACTTTGTTTTTTTTTATTTTTTACTGAAAGTAGAGTCCTTTTAAACAAACAACCTTTACCCCATCTTTCCCAAACATGTTTTCTCTTTTAATATATTTGTCTTAATCACTACATCTCTTATTTTTTGGAGAGTTTTTCATATTGAATTTGTTTTTAAGATTTTAAAACTTTATGTGTATATATTTGACCTGAACACACATGCGTGCACTGCTTGTGTGCCTGGTGCCCAAGAGGTCAGAAGAGAAGGTCATATGCCTTGGAACTAGAGTTGTGGATGGTTGTGATGTGCCATGTAGGTGCTGGTAACTGAACCTGGTCCCTCTGCAACAGTGACAGGCATTCTTAGTTATTGAGTCCAAGCCCTAAGTCCTTTCATCTTTATTGTCTTTGAGTTCTACATGAGAAGTTATTATTAATGTTCAAAGGTAGGACAGTGTCATCAATTGGAACACTGGTAAATAATGCCAATGGTTGTACATTTCACTGTAGAATAGCTAGGTGAGGCCCAGCTAGTTCATTGTTCATTCTCTGTCAATGCCACAGGTTGTACGTTCCACTGTAGGATAAATAAGTGAGGCTCAGCTACTGGCGCTCATTTCATGTCAATGTATGTAGGTTTCTCTTTGGCTGTTCAGGTTCTCCTGAAAAGTATTTTCTAGACTCTTATGTGAGAGATATAAACCTGGCTGCAAGATAAAGGTACGACAGTTTCCTTGTTGAGTCTCTAGACTCATCCACACCCTGCCTTTCTGTATGACACTTTGCCCTTTATTGTACCAGGTATCTCCCCCAGTGTAATAATTCCTGAAAATAAGCATTATGCTGTCTACAGGAAGATGGGACTGTGAGAGGAGGCTGTATAGGACTGCAGAATTTAAAGTGACTTTAAGAGACTGGAACAATGCTCCACAGTTAAGAGCACTTTTGCTCTTGTAGGGTCACCAAGATCCCATGTGGAGCAAAAACTTGCCTATAAAACTTGCAGCTTTGGGAATTTAACATCTGACTCCTTCCTCTGGCTTCTTAAGCCACTTGCATATATTCACATGTTTAAACACATAACATACAAACATACATATAAACACAGATCACACTCACATCCACACCAACGCACATATACATACTAACACATACATACACACACATGAACACAGAAATATATAAACAATATACACAAATATACACACACAGATATGCACACACTAACACACATACTCAAAGATACACGCATTAATAGACACATACACACACGCACACAAATCCACACATATAAATACATAAAAACATGAACACATGCGTACAAACACATATACATACATGCAAATATGTATACACACATAATTTTTTAAAAATAAAGTAAATTTTTAAAGTGTTTGTGGAGTATAGCTTCCAAGGGTAGCTGTACCTGCAGTTCCCAAGAAAGGAGACTGGGACGAGGTACATGGGAAGTTTCAGAGTGAAGAAAGGGAAGGGGGAAATTGCAAATATAATCTCAAAACCCCCAAAATAACTAAAGCCCTCACTGGCAGTTCATCTCATGTAAATGAAACATGATACTATTGGGCAGTAACTTCCAATTCTCTCTCCCCCCGCTGTAAATGTTCTAGTCTCTGTTTTTGTAAGTTTATTTTAGGTACTTCGTATAGGTGGTAACATGTAGAACCACTCTTCCCTGACTGGCTTATTGGAGGCGGTTTCTATTTTTGTTCAGCAAATAATACTCCATGTATGCATTAATCACATTTTTTTTATTTAGCCATTTTTTTCTTGGAAATTTGGGTTATCTTCATGCCATGGTTAATATTAGTCATGCTGCACATGACATAATGTGAGCAGTGCCACAATGAACAAAATGGTACTCATTGTGTTAAGTTCCTAAATCTGATATTTGTGCATACATACCAAGAAATAATATTGACAGATAATATAGTAGTTCTGTTTTTAGTTTTTGGAATAAACATAAAGTTTTGCCAAATAAATGCAACATTCCACTTTCATAGCCATAATATATGAAGGTTACATCCTCATCACATTGTTTCTATGGGTGTAAAGACAAATATTTAGAAGGCAGTTTTACACTACATCTATTTAACTAAACAGTAGTAAGCTTCCAATTAGGGCCTGTGACTTTCTCAGCCATATGTCTTTGACTGGTTTTACAGTATACACATGAGTTTCCATCTATAGAGCAGACCTCCAGTTGTGGCCTAGTTGGTTACTCCCACAACAGCCTTGCCACGATTGCACAAGCAGTCACATCATGCCTGGCATGGTGTGACTGAACTTCCTAGCATTTAGAGCTGGGAAGGGCCATGGGTGCCTTTTCTTCCGCAGCAATTGGAATAGTTCCTTCTGTCACTAGTCAAGTTAGAGAGTAGGGAAGATGTTTCCATCTCAACCTGACCTTGTTTTCTCTTTATCTGTCAACAGAGGTTTTCGCTAAGTTTACTAATACCTATTCTAAGAGGTGTGGTGTCATATCTCAATATGTTCTACCTGCATTTGCCTGATGGTTAGTACAAATGCACAGCTTTTTACTTGCCTGGTGACTATTTGTGTATTCTTTTTGACAAGATAACTATTTAAGTCATCCCCCGTGTTTAACTGGGTTAAGTTGTTAGAAATTTTTGGATATTTTGGGTACTAAACCTTTATTGAAGAGATTGCAAATGTTTCTCCCATTAGCTAGACTACCTTTCTATGATTTTGTTTTCTGTGTTGTATAAAAGCTTTAACTTGATATAATGTCCCTTCTTCATTTTTATCATTTGCTGTTTTGTTGTCAAATTTAATACTTAATTGCGAAGACAGATGTACAGAAGAGTTTTCTCCTCTTCCTCAAAGAGGATTACAGTCTCAGGACTTTCACGTTGACAGGCAACAACACAGTTGTGTGCACCCTGAGATACATGTGAAGAGATTGGTGTTACGTGAAATGTTCTTACAAAACCCAAAACACTTGTAAGAATTACAAATGTAAACAAACACAGGAACAATTTGAATACAAATGGAGATCTTTAATGCTTTGATTTGGGTAACAGCATTACAAATGCATGCATATATAGAAATCCATCAAAATGTACACATTAAATATCAACCAAAATCTAGTTAGGTTAAAAGAAAGAGAAAGAAACTGGTCAGTGGTTGTCCATACAACTCTGTTTGAGGACTACATTTTGTAAGAAAGCTATGCTTTTATTACAGGCTCTTTCTTACTCATTCTATTTCTACCAATCCTTACTCTAGTTAAATGTTTTTCTTTCCCCGTGGATCCCAGGGATTTACACAAAACTCTTCCTTTCATACCCCTTTTCATCCATCTTATAATAGCCTAACTCTGGCATTGGATAACACCAGCTTTATCCACTTGTCTGAGTTGTCCTGGATGTTCACTTCTCCCCCTTAAGAGGCACCCGTGGTCCTGCATTACAAATACATTTGAGACTCCATACCCCACTCTCCAGCTGTGAGGAAAATACAGGCACCCTAACCTCATTACTATAGCGACAGAAACATGCATCATCTTTGTAGAAGGTGCTCCATAGGTATTTGATAGGTGAATATTAAATGAATCTAAGACTTTACTCCAAGACCTGAGTTTACATCTCAGCTTTAGCTATAGACCACCTTTGTATTCTTTAAGTAGCACCAGGGTCCAGGGTTTAGAGTGTCTTGAGGTCAGTTTCTGATTCTGCTGCCTCTTGTTTGATCTCAGAGGGCATAGTCTTCAATTTCTCATTTTCTCAGATTTACTGAAACTGAGGTATATGTCTTGTTTTCCACAAAGTGGTGTTTATGAGATATTTCCATGAATGTATAATACACTATAAAAGTGTACAAATGTGCTAAAAATCATTCTCAAATTGAGAAGCTATTAGATGCCCAGCACTGTGCTCCCTGTCAAGTATAAGTAAGTGTGTTTTCTTTATGAAATTCTGTTTAAATTAATAATCTCTTATTTTCTTTAAGTGTTTAGAATATGAGATATGAATAGGAATAAAAGGAGAGAAGTTCCTCTATTATTAACGTAATTTCAAGTAATTATAAGTGCATTCAATATTTCAAATGCATTAAACAATTAAATCTTTCGATAATTTTTCAGAGGATATATATTCTTATTTAACCATTTAATTTTAAAACTTTAAATTTTTGTTTATTTGTGTGTGTGTGTGTGTGTGTGTGTTTATTCCCAGAAGACAATATCAGATGTCTTCCTTTGTTGCTTTCTTCTTGTACCTTTGAGGCAAGGTCTCTCTGTAAACCTGGCGTTTGCATTTTCTCAGCGAGGTTGGAAGCCAACATGCCCCAGCAATTCTCCTGTGTCTTCCCACCTCACAGCTGGAGTTATAGGTAGGCATGTTCATTCCCTGGCTTCTTCTGTGTGTGCTGAAATCTGAATTTTTATCCCCACAACTGTGTCACAAATGCTTCTAAAGCACTGAGCCATTTTTCTAAAAAAATCTATTCATTCAATTTAAATTCTATGCTGATTTCACACAATTTGTGTCAGTTCGGCTACAGAACTTAGTAAACTGTAAATAAAATTATAGCCAGTTTGGACAAGTTTATTTGTTGCCTTTTGATTCTACAGTGTACCAGATAATCTAATAGTTTTGGCATTACTGAGCTAAACACAATATTATCTTCACAGTTTAAGATGCTCCATTTTATATCCGTGTTCTGTGTGGAGGCCTTACAATTGTGGATGCTGGTAAAATGGTTTTTAAACCACTCTGCACGGAGCTCCTTGACATAATTTCTCGAGAACGTACAAAGCCATTGTTATGATTCATTCTCATATTAAATTGGCTCTCTTCTATGGAGCCACCAAAATAATTTTGAATCAGTTTGAATTTTATCTGCAATACAAATTCCACATCAAGTTTTAAAACTGCAATGTTTATTCAATTGCCTGGATATTTGAAAGATAAGTGGAAAAGGTTAGAGAAAAAAATGCAAAGATACCTCTTTCCCATGCAAATCTTTTGAAAATATCATTTGAGAAGATGTCAATATTTGCATGACTTTGACGGCTTGATATGATGCAGGCCCATGTAAAGAACAAACGATCTGGCAGGCTTATTTCAAAGAGGGTTGTAGTCCAGTCTTAAGCTATTAGATTTATCTGTTTCAAATTTATTTTGAGATTCGAGCTCATAAAGCATGTATTCACTCTAATAATTACAATAGTTTGACTCAATAATGTAAGCATCACTGTGAAGAAATTATTGTAGATAATGGTTCAGAATCTCTGGAGATAATATCAGGTCACTTTATCTGAATATTTACATTGCAGAACATATTATTTTAAACCATGTGCACAGATTAAAGCAGTTAACAGCCCTTTAATATGGACTCTTGAACCCTGCAATGGTAGACATGAGATGGCAGATTCCAGACGCCAACTCAGAGAACTGATCTCACACTCCCTGACCTTCCTGTCTTGGTAGAGCCCAGTCCTCATCAATCAGTAATTCTAAAGGCATCAGGAGACTTCTGTATATTTATTATCCAGGTGGACTGAAGCTGTTCGTCCTCAAGAGGGCAAGCTTTGCAAAACCAGACTTACTGAGCAGTGACAGAAAATGCTCTGCGACGCATAACTAATTTAACCCAGGCATTTCCCAGGGAGCAAAAGATCTTGATGCATCCCCTGGGAATTTCCAACCAGCATGGAGAGGAGACTTGGGGTCAGTAAGCTCAAGTGGTTTTCAAGAATTGGTGCATATGATTTAAATTAATTGGTGGATGGTGTGTCTTCTATATGACAAAATGCTTCTGTCAAATGCTTGTCATAATTGAACAGAGATGTTGGCACGGGCCACTAGTTTATTTCCCAACCACCCTGACTCAAAATAATCACACAGAAATCTGTAGTAATTGCAATACTGTTTGGCCAACAGCTTAAGCATATTTCTGGCCTTATTTTCTCTTATATCTTAAATTAACCCATTCTTATTAATCTGTGTATCACCACATGGCTGTGACTTACTGGAAAAGTTCCAGCACATTTGTCTACTGTGGATGGCTATATGGAGTCTCTCTGACTCTGCCTACTCTCTCTCTCTCTTTCTCTTTCAGCCTGGCTTTACTCTGTTAAACCATTGGCTGAAATCAGCTTCTTTATTAACCAATGGCAATAAAAACATATTCATATACATCACTTCTCACATCATAAAGATACTGTTAGAAGCAAAGGTCAATAATTTTCTTTACCTATATTCCCTCAACAAGAGATTAAAATATATTTTACATAATTTATTTTTCTTTCATGTGTATGGGATTCTGCCTGAATTTATGGTTGTGTACCACCATTGTAGGTGAGTATCTGGTGCCCAAAGAGTGCCTCTCAGAACCTCTGAACTTCAAGTTACAGACAGTTATCAACTGCCACACGGGTGCTGGGAATCAAATTAAGTTTGCAAGAACAGCCAGTGCTCTTATCCACTGAGCCTTCTGTCCAGACCCAAGGGATTAAAATACTTCAAAGTATCTGTTATATTCCAGAATGGTATAGGCCGTCCTTCTGTCTTTGCATTGCTTTCACTGGTTAATAAAGAAACTGCTTTGGGCCTGTTGATAGAGGAGAACTTACGTAGGCAGGGAAGATGGAAATGAATTCTGAGAGGAAGAAAACAGAAAGAGAAAGAGACACACCATGGATCTGCCAAAGACAAACACTAGGAATTTTACCAGGTAAAAACGTGGCGATGCACAGATAAATAGAAATAGGTTAAATTAATATAAGAGTTAGCCAATAAGAAACTAGAGCTAGCCGGGCGGTGGTGGCACACACCTTTAATCCCAGCAGAGGCAGAGGCAGGCGGATCTCTGGGAGTTCGAGGCCAGCCTGGTCTACAAGAGCTAGTTCCAGGACAGGCACCAAAGCTACAGAGAAACCCTGTCTCGAAAAACAAAACAAACAAAAAACAAACAAACAACAACAAAAAAAAAACAAAGAAACTAGAGCGAATGGGCCAAACATTAATTTAATTAATACAGTTTCTGTGTGGTTATTTCGGGTGTAAGCTAGCCGGGCAGCTGGAAAGAAAAAGCGGCCCCCTCCTTGCAACATCAGTGACTACTCAAATTGACTATTAAGGTGCTCAGCATAGCCAGTGTTGTTCCCTTTTATATAAAATCATAATCAAACTAGTCCTTTAAGCTCCATTATGAGCCACTCTCCCACTGAAATAGTATAGTCTAGAGGAAGGTTGACTTTGGGTATAGCAACACTTATGTTGGCTTAGGCCCAGCTATAGACAATCATGGACTGGACAAAACCCTGGAATCCTGGCTGATTCTGCTCTGTTTCCATGTCAGTCGCTGATTCTCCAGTCACTGAACCAGAGCAAGATAACACTAGACAGCCTGCACCAGCCATTAAATGCTCTGGCATGGAACTCACATATACCACTTCTAGTCATAAGGCTGGTTAGTCACAAAACCCTATCTAGTATTTGGGACACAGGGACGTGTAAACTCACTAGACACCTAGAAGGAAAGGAAAGCAGAGAAAATGTCATACATGATGACTGCTTCTGAAAAACCGTACAGAGAGTGAGCAAGCACATTTATATTGTAAAAGCCTGGGCATTATTTCAAAAGTTACAAGAAAGTCAATAAGATGCTCTCAACTCCTAGGCAAATAGCTAAAATCCTGACAATTGCATAGTGTCAAATACACTCAGAGTCTTTCCCCTACTACCATTTTTTAAATTTTAAGCAAGCTTGTTAGAGCTTGGCATTCTTGACAATGCTTTACTACGTGGGACTTTCCTGTGTATTAAATGAAACAGGTTGCATTTCTGCCCTCTTACTTTGGACTACCAATAACAAATACTGTCCCCACCCACCAGATGGGACATTGTCAAATGGCTCCTGGAAGAAAGAGGTGTGGGGAAAAAAAACTGACCCTTGGGAGAAATTCACTGGTAGGAAATATGCCCTATAACATTCTCAGCTGCAAACTTGGAAGTTCACATGCTAACATAGGCAAGCCTACAAACTAATATTATGCTACATTATAGAGAATCATTTCAATTACTAAAATAATTAGAAAATGATATTCTGTTGACCAGATGAGAAAGCCAATTGGAAAAGGTGGAATGTTATATTCTTAGCACTGTGCAGTGAAGTGAATCTGGTATAGCACAAACTCTAATTGGTCTTAACAATAAAAACCTGGAGTCAGGTATTAGGGCGTGAAAGCTGAGAGATCAGAAGAAGCAGAGCAGCCAGCCACGAGTTCTTACCTCAGTGAACTCCTCAGACCGAATGGATATCTTGTCTCTACAAGTCCTCAGACTGAATGCCCTGAGTGAATGTCTCTTCCCCGCTCATATTCCTCTCTCCATCCAGCCATATCCCTTCCTGTTTTCCCCTTCCTAGTGCTGGGATTAAAGGCATGAGGCTCTCAAGCACTGGGGTTAAAGGTCTGAGCCATCACCACCTGTCTCTGTTTCTCTTTGGGATTGGATCCATCTCGTGTAGCCCAGGGTAGCCTTGAACTCTCAGAGATCCACCTACCCCTGCCTTCTAAATGCTGTGACTAAAGGCATGCCCTACCACTGACTAGCCTCTATGGCTACCTAGTGGCTTGGCTCTGCACTCTGATCTTTATGCAAGCTTTATTTGCTAGATCACAAACAAAATATCACCACAGATGACATCCCTGGGAGTCACAGATGTCCTCCACAAGGGTTTGTCAGCCCCCTTCTGGGAGACAGGCACTGCCTGAATTAGAGCAAATACAATAAGAAAAGATGTCATTTTTGTTCTCAGGAGACGCACAGTATAGTGGGTATAAAAGAGACTTAGTAACACATTTTTATTGGCACTAATTAAGCTGTGTTCTCATGGAAAGGCTCAGAGGCTTCAGAGAGAGGCATTTTACTCATAGCATGTTCTGCAAAGCAATGGAAACACCTTCAGACAAAGGACAGGGTGGTGGGGGAAATGGACCAACAGGATGCCAAATTTTATTTCATAGTCATTGTAAAACCTGAACTGAAATATAGAGAATTTCAGGGCCAACCAAGAAGACAGAGAGAAAGAGAATGATATTCTGGACCAAGAAAATTACGAAAAGAATTATGAAAGGCTGACAAACCCTGACACGTTTGTCTGAAGAGGTAAAGTCAGAAATTTCTCAATCCTCAACAGGATTCTAAGCAGATGGACTCCAATGGCTCTCTTCAGTGTGAAGGGGAAGAGTATTAAGAGTCAGAGAATCAGTTAAACTTATAGATATCCAAATTAAGAAAAAGCAAATTAACAGGAATTGGATAGGTATGTACAAACATGCATACCTGTGTATGTGTGTAATACACACATGATGTGGTGTTTTGTGTGTGGGGGGGTGGTATTTGTGATCTGCATATGTGAGTGGTGTACGTGTGTAGAGTATGTGTTGTAGAAGGCTGTTTGTTTGTTTCCTGGCCACCCAGACTCCCAAAATAACCACACAGAAACTATATTATTTAAATTATTTAAATCACTGCTTGGCCCATTAGCTCTAGCTTATTATTGGCTCTTACATATTAATTTAACCCATTTCTAGTAATTTGTGTATCACCACATGTTGTGGCTTACCGCGTAAAGCTCTGCCTAGCTCCAGCAGGGCTACATGGCTTCTCCTTAACTTCTCCTCCCTTCTCCCAGCATTCAATTTAATTTTCCCCACCTACATCTCCTCTACCTTATTAGGCCAACCCAGTTTCTTCCTTTTTTCTTTCTTTCTTTTTTTTTTGCAGTTTTTGTGGTTTTATTTAAACACAAATAAAACGTGCACGCAAGCCATCTACTCCTTCTCTTCTCTGTGCAGCCTGGCGTTGGGATTGGTGACTCTGATGGCCGGCTGTGCTGCTCTTTCTACGATGGCTTTTCGGTTCTCGGAGGAAACATTGTGAGCAATCTCACACAGTAAGACTTGTGCACATCAGCAGCACCTCCAGCTCCTTGACGTTGTGGACCAGAAACTTCCGAAAGCCACTAGGCAGCACATGCTTGGTTTTCTTGTTGCTCATGTAACCAAGGGCATCAGGATCTGGCCCTTGAATCTTCGCCGCACCCTGTTGTCAATACCTCTGGGTGATGGAGGAAGGTCATTGGCTAATAAAGGAACTGCCTTGGCCCATTTTATTGGTTAGGACATAGGTAGGTGGAGTAAACAGAACAGAACGCTGGGAGGAAGAGGAAGTGAGCTCAGACTCGACAGCTCTCCTCTCGGGAGCAGACGCCTCAGAGAGACGCCATGCCCCGCTCCCAGGCAGACACACACTATGAATCTTCCCGGTAAGACCTGTGCTCACAGATTATTAGAGATGGGTTGATCAGGATATCAGAATTAGCCAGTAAGAGCTAGAGCTAAAGGGCCAAGCAGTGATTAAATGAATACAGTGTCTGTGTAATTATTTGGGGGCATAAGCTGGCCGAGCAGGCAGCTGGGGTGTTGGGGACGCAGCCCCGCCACGCCCATATTACTACAAATGGCGCCCATGTGGACAACTGCTTCCACATAAAGCCTGAGACAGCTTGGGAAGTAATTCTAGAACAAAATGACAGCTTTGTGCATTGTTTCTTGGTAGCAGCACTCTCTCGGGTCTACTCTGCTTGCCAGAGGCAAGCAAGCGCCTCATCTAAGAGAGGCTTCCTGACTCAGCTTTAGCTGCAAAGCGTGCAGCTCATTAAGAGGTCCTGCCACAAAACACTTAAACGGTGTTGATGAAAAGCTGAACACATGCTTTTCGGTTTTCAGCCGTAGCAGGAAAAAAGCTGCACCGTTAAAAATGCCAGCTTTCTGGGCTGTCCTGTCAGGGCAAACTCTGACTCTTATAAATATGGCTACAGCCAGTACCTCAGCCACAAGGTTGGAATGGCAGAAAGCTAAGGAATGGGCTACATCTAGCCGGCAAAGCCACACCTTTAGTCCTACTGAGATTGCTTGGTAAATTAAAGACTCATGTGGTCAGAAAAAGAGAGATATACAGTAAAGAGAGATTCAAAGACAGAGAATTTCTGAATGGTTTAAAGTGTGTTAAAAATATATGCAGACTAAAAGTTAAAATTCTTAAAGTAAACCTCTGTGACTTCAAGGTGTAGTAGCAAACACCTTTAATCCCAATGCCTGGGAGGCAGAGACAGGCGGATCTCTGAGAGTTCAAAGACAGCCTGGTCTACAGGGTTATTCCAGGTCAAAGATATGCGCTCAAAAAGCAAAAAGTTAACCTAGGAATGTCACAGCTTAGATTCTTAAGCACCTAGTGATTTAAAGGAGCAAATCAAAAGTGCTCCTGGATAGTAAAAAACTGCAGATTCACAATAGGACAGATTCAGACCACTAAATGAGTCACACTGTTGGATGAATGTACGTAGGCTTGGGAGAGAGAAGAAAAAGAATATAGAGAATAAAGTTAATGGTTTTAAAAAAAAAGGTAAAGTCTTTAAAGAGACAGAATACAGATAGTTAAGAGATTAAAAGAAATAAAGAAAAATAAGCCACGTAAAAATGGAAAATTCACAGAGAGTCTGGATTATGTACATTGTGTTTTCTTTAAAATTTTTGACTGTGAAGGAGCTAAGTACAGAGAGACATTTCATTATATGGGCTGCCAAGCAGAACCAGAACGGATATCATGAGGGTATGATTTCAGAATTTGGGTCTAAGGATATGATGCTTTGGAGAGGGTCTTCTTTTGTTTTCACAGAGGATCAGACCTTGTGGATTGCATTCAGGACCATGCCCTCCTGAAGGGTTGCTGTGAACATCTTCAGAAAATTGCTTTGCTCAACTGCCAACTGAGATGAAACTAGCACACAGGTTATACCATGAAAGGCCTAATTAACGACGCCCCCATTCAGCAGGAAGCAGTTTGGAGAGAAAAAACTGCGCCCATGTTTGCAAATATGATTTATAAACATTCTTTTACATTTAAAGGGGGATATGATATATATATATGAATAATTTGCATTAGTATAGATTTTGCTTTATTGATAGAGATTTAAGGTCAATTTTGTTATATGTATAAGTGTTTCTGATTTTGATTAAGGTATTGTGATTGTGTAGTTCATTTAAATATGTACTGTATAATTAGGAAATATAGGTTGTTAATGGATAATCATTGATAATAGTAAAGCTTGTAGTCATGTTAGTTAATATTTTCTACATGTGCGTAGATATATTTTAGATAGACATTCTTCATGTCTTTCAAAGATTACAGAATAGGACATTTAATGTTTTAATAACTTAGGACTTTTCATGACAATGAGACACTCTGCTCCTGGCAGCACCAATCTACTTCAAGAGGAAGATGGGCATAGAAGAGGATCCTTATGGAGTTTGATAGCCATTTGGGCAAGAAACTGCTCTTGCCTGGACTATTGCATAAACTGGACACAGAGAACCCACAGAAAGAGGACTACTAAACTTGCCTAAGGTGAGATGATCTTTCAGGGTTCCTGATTCATGAAAGAGTCTGCGAGACATTCTGCAGGACACAACAGATAGTGACTGAACTGACTTTGAATTTTCCTGCTTTATGGAAATGTCTGCTGGATACCATGGGCCTGAAGGCTGAAGATGGATGCTCCAACGGTACAGAGGAACTTTGGGTGACTGTCCAGGCAGCGAGGTGTCTCTGTCATTTCTAGAGTTTTAAAAGTTGCTTTTTTCTTGTTTGCTTAGGTAGTATTGTATCTTTCTGGAGTCTTTGATGGAGTTAAGAATAGTTAGTTATAGTTATAGTTTTCCTTAGTTATGATAAAGATTATTGTAACTTTTACTTGATAACTGTTTCATTATATGTAATTTTGCTATGTTAAAGTTAAAGCCTTTTTTTTGTTTAAACAGAAAAAGGGGAAATGATGGAGGAAGGTCATTGGCTAATAAAGGAACTGCCTTGGCCCATTTTATTGGTTAGGACATAGGTAGGTGGAGTAAACAGAACAGAATGCTGGGAGGAAGAGGAAGTGAGCTCAGACTCGACAGCTCTCCTCTCGGGAGCAGACGCCTCAGAGAGACGCCATGCCCCGCTCCCGGGCAGATACAAGCGATGAAGCTCCGACCTAGAATCTTCCCAGTAAGACCGGTGCTCACAGATTATTAGAAATGGGTTGATCGGGATATCAGAATTAACCAGTAAGGGCTAGAGCTAAAGCAGTGATTAAATGAATACAGTGTCTGTGTAATTATTTTGGGGCATAAGCTGGCCGAGCAGGCGGCTGGGGTGTTGGGGATGCAGCCCCGCTGCCCCAATTACTACATCTGGGTTTCTGCCAGTTTCGCTTAATCTTGACATATCGATCTGACTGGTGCCGGTACTCTTTTTGACGATCTTGGGCTTCACCAGAGGCTGGAGGACAGCTATGATGCCGCAAAGGAGATGGCAGCCACCTAGCAGGTAGCGACAAGGAAGAAGCCAAGCCAGTTTCTCTATTAACTAATGGTATTCACAGCATACAGAGGGCAATTCCCACACAGAGTATGTTTGTATATGTAGTATATGATGTGTGCATGCACATGTGGTATGTACGTGGTCTGTATGTGTGTGTCATATGCATGTATATGTGCATGTGTGGTATGCATGTGTGTGGTATATGTGTATGTGTGTTATATATGTATGTGGTGTATGTTCATGTGTAATATGTATGTATGTGGCATGCGTTTTGTGTATGTGTGTGGTGTGTTTGCATGTGTAGTATGTGTGTGTATTTTCATATAAAGATGTAGTTGAATATGTAGCCCTTAGTTGTTGGTATTGTTTGGAATGGGTGTGGAATGTTAAGGCAGTTAACCTTGGTGGAGCATGTGTGTCACTGGAGGTGGGTCTTCAGGCTGTATAACCTGGTTCCATTTTATGTTCACTCTCTGCTTCCAGACTGTGAGTGCAATGTGACCAGCTCCTTACCTGATAGCATGCATTCATGTTTTCCCTTCATGATGAGCTGTATCCCTCTGGAGCTATAAGCCAAAATAAACCCTTTTGCCTTAAATTGATTTTGTGAAGATATTTTATCATAGCATTTTCTATTAACTTATTTAATATGTATACATATATGATATGAAATAAAAGATAAACAGTTTAATTTTTCAAAATGTAGTCTGCTCAGAAGTTCAATGTGCTATCCAGCTACTAAAGGCTTGAGCGTAGCCTTAAAGGTCTAATGTGTGTGACCTTTTGACTTTACCTTGACTAAATATAAAACTTACTTGGATATATTTTTTATCTTTTAGGTTTAAGAAAGATATTGTTTTAAACAAAGGATTTTTGTTAGCCTATGTGTGGTTCTATCTATGTATGATTTAATAATGTGGCCAATTAAATGACTTTAATCCACATAAAATGTGCTTGACGGGATTGGCTTATTAAACTCCCACTCATGCTACTGAAGGTTTTTTGAGCAAAACTTGTTTTAAATTCCTTATGTGGGAGCTAAAGTGTTGCAGATGATTTTCTCAGGTACAAGTACGTTGGCTGGCCTTCCATATTCCTCACTCTTGAATATGAATCTGTGCCCTTCTCTTGCAACAGCTCTGTATATTCTGAGATTCCCTTTGCCATCAGCCATCACAAGCACCAAACCATGACTCCTTGCTTTCCTGGTCTCTGTGTTCTCTCATCAGCTTGCACTTACCTGTCCTCTGAGCTGTGACCCTGTTCCCAGTCACCCATTTTGAAATTCCTTGTTTTTCCCTCATCAAATTCTTATCCCATCACCTGGCTTCTCCTGAACTAAGGTGTCAGAATTGTTCAAATGCCATCGTTTTTCACTCTGTCATCGTTCATTCTTGGTTACAGATATTTACTGTGGAGAACAGTAATTCCCACTGTAACTCACTTCTCACCCCAAACTTTCCCACGATTGTTCCACAGTTTAAAATGCAGTGGAAGAGAAGCATTTGCCAGGTCTAGTTGTCAAATGCTGCAAGAGTCAAATGTGAAAAATCCAACAGATAGAAAGTCACTGGTGAAGAACAGGGGAAGGAGGGGTAGGAATTTGGAGGGTTGGAGTAAGAAAGAAGCTCCCATTTCTTCGTGACTTGAGTCAGAGAAGCAGAGAGACATCATGGGCTGTATTGAGGGATAATTCCTTGAGAATCCACCAGGGCATGTGGGGAGCGGCCAGGGACAGACTTCCTTTTCTGCACTTTGAGAAGAGGAGCTTTGGATCATGGGGAAAGGTAGAAAAGAAATGGCTGATACTTAGCGATATAAGGGCTGCAAAACTGTACTTCTCTAAGAGGGGTGAGAGGAGAGTTGACCAGGAGCAAGAACATGGTCTGGAAGAACAGAGCAGGCTCAGTTGGCATTTCTTCTTAAAGAACTAAAATTATAACCACAGTATTTAGTTCAGCACACAGACTAGGGGCAGAAAGCTGAGCTTATCAACGACCAGCTAGCTATACCGTCCGCGAGAGTTCCTTTCTTGCTAAGCCTCTGTAAGCCAATGGCATAAAATTTTTGTGACTGTCAAATAAGACAATACATGCTAAGTAATTTCACGATCCTGGGCACAGGGTAAGTGCTCAATGAAGGTGTCCTCTTCCTGTCTCTCTCCACTGCTAGGAGCAGATGGGGGTGGGGTTAGGGCAGCACTGAAATGCAAACGCTATCACTGCAGTCCATCGAGAAGAATTTTGACCGTGCCTAGATTGACATTTTCTCCTTGAGGTTGAGGGTATTTGATTTGTCAGCTTTAGGGTCTTCAATTTTCTTATCTTAAAAAGGTCTCAGAAAGGTTTTTCTAGAAAATACAATAATTTCAGGCACAGTATATAATTAATTCTTCTATTTCCCAGCCAAGACAATGTTTCTAGTTCTCGAAAAAATATTATGTATAGGTTTTTTTTGAGTTTTATTTTTCCCTTGGTTGAGCTTTTTCAGACTGATGGCCTATGATAAAAATTAGTTTCACAAAAATATTTTACATGTTTTTTATGGCTAAAGCACTGAGAAGCACACTGTAATGATTAAAAAAAAGAATAACATATAATGCCTGTCTTCAAAGTGTTCTGAATGGGATAGCATACGCAGACAGCTATAGATCAGCAGGAAAACCACCCAGTTGCCAAGAAGAACAAAGGAGGGATTGATTCCCACTGGAGATAAAAAAAATTCTCAGGAAGCTGCAGCTTAAGGGAGGAAAGCTATTTCAAAGATGGATAGGATAGAGAAAAATACCACAGGCATTTGGAATGGCTGGGCAAAAAATACTCGATTTGAAGATACTCGATGTGTTTGGAGCATGATTAGTGTGGTCTATTGTAGGGTCGGGGTTACTAAAAATAATTAAATACTTCATTCTTGTCCTGTCATTTTCCTTCTTTAATTATGGGGATTAGTTCTCATTCAATTGCATATTTCACCCAATCCCTCACAATGTTTTGCACAAGGCATGCATCAATGAGATGAATTAAACTGTAGATGCTTTCTCATTAGATTTTAAATTCTCCAATATCCTGAAGTTTATTTCTTCCCATGCGTGCCCAGCTTGTTTGAGAGAAGCATGCCAATTAGTGTGCCTATCTGTCCCACTGCCAGAGCTCCAGAGATGATAATAAGATGGATTTTTTAATTTTCATTGCAATTTATTTGCCTTCAAACATTTCCCTTTTCATGCTGAATTCAACAAAACTATGTAACAATTTAGGTGCTTTCCAAACTCTGGATTCTGGCTCCTAATGGGGAGTTTTCTGTCTGTTATAGAATGGTAATGAAGGAAACTGTCTTTTGTCTCAGAGGCAAAGAACCTGGGGTGGGAGTCTGGAGAAGAGGCCTTTAGCAAACACTCAAAGAGGAACGAAGCAAGAACTGGCAACTAACGTAGGGGATGGTGAACTTGGGTGGATTTCTCTGTTCTGTTGATCTAATAGAGAAACTAACAAAGGAGAAGGAGGAGGAAGAGGGGAAGAAAGAGGAAGGTGAGATGTAAGAGGTGCACGGGTTGCTGGGGGTGGTGGTGCACACCTTTAATCCCAGCACTTGGGAGGCAGAGGCAAGAGGGTCTCTAAGTTCAAGGGCAGCCTGCTTTATAAAGTGAGTTCCAGGACAGCCAAAGCTATATACAGAGAAACTCTGTCTTGAAAAACCATAAAAAGGTTGCAGAACATACTTTAGAACTGATCATCACAGCAGTGAACCGTCTGTTCTCCTTATTTAAATGGTATGGAAGTGAAACAGGATTGCTCTGAGCCTGAAAGGGTGAGAGAGATTTTTCAGTGTTTACTGTGTGTAATCAGGACCATATCACATCCACTGTCTATTGCTGATACTGCCTGCATGTAGCTCTTTTGCATCCCCCATTTGCTTCACTAAGCTTCTGCCCATCATCCAAATACTTACACAGCTGCTATCTTGTTTCCTTATTTTCATTAAAAACAAAGAAGAGAAAAGAAATTCGGATTGGTCCTACCATTCTCTCAAGCGCTTTTTCTTCCCTCTGTTATAGAAGTAACAGTGATCTTCCTTGATCTTCCTGAGTTCTGGACCCAGCTCACCTACTTTCATCCCTGCAGCTAGGAACCTCCTGTCTGGGGCATCCTTTCTCTTTGACTGGACCATCTTTCTCGCCTGATCTTCTCTCTAAACTTGTTCTGTCTTCATTTTCTAATTTTTTTTTAACTTAAAGCAAATCAAAAGTCCTTACCAAAGCTATAGGTCCCATATGATCTGGGCTCTTGCTGTTTGTATGACTCCCCTCTGTGCCCTTTCTCTTTTGTGAACCTTCTCCAGGCACCAAGGCCACCTTGGTCTTCTCCAATACTTGATAACAGTTCACAGTTCACAACTTCAGCTCATGCTGGTTCATGAATTTCCAGGCTTCATGTCTTCCCTAAGGCATCACCTGTTCCTTCCTCATTCGCTCTATTCTCCTGTCCCTATAACATGTATGTATGTATGTATGTATGTATGTATGTATGCATGTGTTATATGTGTGCATTTATGTATGTATACATATGTATATATTTAATTGTGTATGCATGCATATATGTGTGTATGTATAAATGTGAATTTAAGTATGTATGTGTGCATATACATGCATGTATTGTGTGTATGCATATAATGTGTATGTGTATATATGTGAGTGCAAGCATGTATATATGTAGGCATGCATGCATATATGTGTATATGTATGTGTGTGTGTGTATGTATGCTGTACGTTTTGGCAGTCTCTCCATTTTAATCTCATGTTCTTGGCTGGTTTACTCACTACCATATCCATCTTTTCTAGAGCAGTGCCTAGAAAATGTTATACAATCAACAAAAATATATTGAGCTATTTCTAAACCCGAAATTCTCTGATTTTGTAGTGTCTTGAAATAAAAGTCCTTTCGGATGAGGGTCTGGATTCATGAGTGGGCTAGCTCTAGATAAAGTGTGTCATCTGTGGCCCTGAAGCAAGGAAACTGCACATCCCAGGGACTTCATTATCACCGTGTTTTATCCATGTGAGGTGTAAACTTTCTAGTCAAAAAATGAAGTGTCCTCTCCCTCTGCTGTGACTAGTCTGTAGCATCTGCTAAACTGTTAAACATAGAGAGTCTCCTGGAAACATGCATGTACATAGCCCCTCAGAGAGAATACACATAATTAGCCTTCTGTAGTTTATGGCTATGTAAATGAATCACCTCCCAATTAGGCATGTGTGTAAACTATGAAATTGAACTTGTATGAGAAATCACTTTGATCCCTAGATAATAAACTGTGCTGGACAGCATTATAACATTGTGTAGGAACCGAGCAGTCAGGAAAGCATGGCTCAAAAAATCTCTACACAAATTATCAGAAAATGTAGCTTGGGGGCCATGAAAACAATAATTTATACATAGAATGTATGCTAAGAGATCTCCAAGATCTGTTACATGTTGTTATCTGACCACCACCTCTTCTCCCCACCCCATATCAACCACGATGAGCGTTTTGTCATTCATCCTGGAACCTTTGCATCTGACATTTGCATGGACTTCCCTTTGTTTGTCCAGGCCTTTTCCTATAACCTATGCACAGCCAACTCTCCAATCCATCTTTAAAATCCATTGCAAAACTACCTTGATTGAACCTGTCCTGCTTCCCTTGATGAGTGTCCTTCTTCCTATGTGGCCATGTCTCCGTATGTGTTTGTCTTCCACAGCTCCAGCCTGTATTCATTTGTCTGCAGTGTTTTATGTCACCTGTTTTGACTCGTACAGGATAAGAAGCATTTCAACTACCATTGGTCCTTAAAAATTATACTGAATATTTCCTTTCAGTGAAGTGTATTTTCATATTTACATGGAAATTCGCTTTTTAAATTATAAAACAGAGCATTAAATAGTATATTTAAACCTCTAGAGATATGAGAATGTTCTAAATCTTGTTTATATAAAATGGGATATACCAGAGAAACCCTTTTCTACCTCATTACATAGACAAGTATAACACATACTGCTACCCAGAGTCCTGGAAATGAAATACAGGGCTGTATGGATGTTAGACAAGGGCTCCCACAGAGCCACATCCCCAGCCGGACAACACAAGTCAGCTTAAGTGTTCTTTTCTTTAAGAAAGTTTCAATAATACCACATATTTTTTATCACATTTTCTGATGCAGATTTCCAACACTAGTTCCACTAGTATCAATTTATTTATCCTCATAAAATTCTCCATTAATTGGAAGGGAAAAAGCTATTCTCTATCTTGGTTTCAGTCTTTTTTGGGGGTTCACAAATGAGAGAACTACATCATACGTAAATAGGCTCATTCAGCCACTCACTGTGGAGCGGTTAGACAATAAGCCCTATATTTTGTGTTTCCCTAAGAATTATACTCCTAGTTTTTGTACCTTCCCAAGTAAGAGTTAGGAAATGAAAAAGTCTCATTCAGAAAGTCAGCAATTACTTGTGAACCATTGTGGGGTCTTAGAGCAGTGGTTCTCAACTTGCGGATCACTACTCATTTGGGGGTCATACCTATTTGTAGTATGATTCATAATAGTAGCAAAATTACAATTATGAAGTAGTAATGATATAATTTTATGGTTGGGAGTCACCACAACATGAGGAACTGTATTAAAGGGTCACAGCATTAGGTGGATTGAGAACACCTTTTTTGTTCCGACAGCCCAGCATTTTTCTTTTCTTCTTTCTTTTTAACAACAGCCAAATCCTGCTCTTCTTTATTACTATTCTTTAGACTTTCAAATCTTGCTTATCTGATTAGCCATAATAGCAGATATCCATGGACTCACTCTTGTCAACCCCGGATCTGAGAAGGTGCTAAGATTTGTATGTGCTGCCTGTGAGCATGGCTAGCTGCAGATAGCTTAGGTCTGTGATAAAATAGAAATTATAAGATGTTAAAAGACATGTCAAAGACCTACTTCTTCCTTTTAGTATCACGAAGAGCAATATTATGTAGTGATGAGGAGCTGCGGGCCACTTCCCTCCGCCCGGCTCCCGGCTATCTTTACCCAAAATAACTACATGGAAACTATATTCATTTAAACACTGCCTGGCCCATTATATCTGGCCTTTTCTTGGCTAACTCTCATATCTTGCTTTAACCCATATCTACTAATCTGTGTATCACCACGGGGTCGTGGCTTACCAGGAAGATTCTAACCCACATCCATCTTGGGCTGGAGCTTCATGGCTTTTGCCTGACTCTGCTTTATTTCTCCCACAATTCTGTTCTGTTTTCCCCACCTACCTATGTTCTGACCTATCAGGCCAAGCAGTTTTCTTTCTTAATTAACCAATGAAAGCAACAGATAGATAGAAGACCCTCCTACATCAATACTAAGTACTCCACAGCCAGCCACCTGCCTCAGGTAACATTCTTTAATACCCATGTGCTTCCATACCACAGGGGTTAGCAGAGTCATCTTAGAGAAGAAGGGGTTATTTTGTTTGGGCATATAATTGCATGCATGTGCGTGCGCGCGCGCGCGTGCGCACACACACACACACACACACACACACACACAAACACCTCTTCCAGGGAGGCCCACATGCAGTTTCAGCTAGGAGAGGGTGTTCTCATCTTTTCTATTTACATTCTCCTGGCTAGAATCTGGGTGTCCATGGCAGCATCAAAATTTAATTTCTTATTTCCATATTTGGTATGCAAGGGAACTAGCCTTTCCCTAGTATATTTATAGAAATATGAAATGCCGGCGAGCATGATTTCTCAACAAAAGCTATTTAAACTGCTTTACCAGCGTTCATTTTTCTTCCCTGACTGCAAGTGGCAGGTTAGAAAGGGGCGCATGGACAGAACGATATCTTCCAGTTGCTCAGTCTTCCATTCGTGTGAGTTTTGGGGTACCATCTGCTAGACTCCCACCTCTCTGTAATAATTTGATAAGTAGTCATTAAATTAAATTATTAATCTTTGTACTGTCTTCTTCCCTCTGTTGCAAAACAACATGGAGCATAGCTCAGGTGCTTTGTGAGATTTGTTTAATACTATTTAGTTAATATCATCTAAAGAGACACTGAAGTTAATACTAGAATTGACATTTCATTCTGATATTTTAATAAGCATAATGGGTCATAAATTCTGATTGTGATTTTGCTTATAGTTTAGGCAAACAAAAGCAAACAAACAATTTCTTCCCCCAAAACTGACCCCTTCATGTTTCTGCCAATCTAGGTCACTAAGAAACCAACGATGTGCCCAGGTTTCTGGTCTGAACCCTGAAGATCTATAGTCTACATCCAGATCATTAGACACATTGTGACAAAGCATTCATCTTTGAATTTCATTATTGTTTCCTACAGCAGGTAAAATAAAACAACCATTATCTCAAGGGCTCATACTTCTAGGGAGAGCCTGATTACTTTTAAGTGGTGAAACTAAATAGAGTTTAATGTCAGTGCATGGCAACAGGTACTCCAGCCTGGGCAAGAGTTTCATGCTTTTAAACTAATCCAGATTCTTAAAATGGTTATCTTGGGCTGTGTTGAGATGGCTCGTGCCCTCAAATTCTTTATAAAAAACATTTTATTTATTCTTTCTGACTTTTACATCATGTATCTTGCTTCCATTTATCTCTCTGTTCATTTGCAGATATCTATCTTTTGCTCTTGCATTGACCCCCACTAAATAAAAGAAAATAAAATTTAAGAGAAAGGAAGGAAAGAATAAAGAAAGAAAAAAGACAGAAAGAAAAACAAAGGAGGAAGGAAGGAAGGAAAGAAAGAAGGAAGGAAGGAAGGAAGGAAAAAAGGAAAGTTGCCTTGTCTTAGAGATTCTTCAGCTTTGCATCTGAGGGACCAGCCCCTTCATATGCTCCAACAGTTCATAGATGGGGTGGGTGTTGGGGTGAGCCAACTCATATCCCTGGTTCTGGGCTTGGGTAGTTGCAGGGTTGGCAGCTCTCGAGCTCTTCCCCATCATCACCACCAGGGTGAGCTCTCGAGCATGTATCTCCCGTTGCAGCAATGAGCAAGGGACAGGACTGATTCTCCTGCTTATTTTTCATGCCCTCAGGGTCAGCTCCTCCATACCTATACCCCCAGGTCCAGCTCTACTGTATTGCCCAGGTGAGGTGCAGGGGCCACTCTCCTGAGTGTTGCAGATGGTGAGGGGGCAGTTCTTCTACTTTCATGACCTCATGGACAGCTCCCCCAACTACCAAAGTCAGTGAGGAGTATGGGGAATAAAATCTCTCTTACCACGCCACCTTATGCCACCTTATGGCCTCTTTGTGACAGATCTCCCATGCTCACACCCTCAGGACTGTCTTGCCTCTGCCAACAATGCCAACAACATCAGCTCTGCAGTGCTTCCCAAGTGAGATGCAGGACCTGTTCTCCAGAGTGCTGCAGCTGCTGAGGGCCAACGACAGGTCTCCCATTCTCATAACGTCAGGGCAAAGTGGTTCAGGCAGTGCTTTCTCCTCACTCCTCAAGGCCCTGGGAAGGTGTGAGGGTCTCCTTTTCCTGCTCTGTTGTGGTGTTCCTGGACAAGATCTGAATCAATGTGTTTTTAAAAACCCTCAACCACTTACCCCTCACATGCAGATCACTGATTAAAAATAAATCTTCAATATTTGGTGGAATATGGATTTCTCTTTTCCTGTAAAAAATGATAATGACAATGATGATGGTGGTGATAATGATAAAGGACGGAATATGGTTTGAAGTAGAATATAGGAAAATTCATGTATCAAATTAGATCTTAATATAATATAAAAATGGATAGTAAGCTTTTGAATGATGTTACAGGATAGTAGCCATAAGTGAAATGTATTTTTGATTAGAACATTTCAAAACAAAGATTCAAATCAATTTATAAAGTTGAGGAGGGAATTTCATTTTTATTTTTAAAAATCTTACAATAAGATACCTTAGAAATCATTGTTACTAGATTGAAAAAGATTGTTCTTGGATGTACTTTTACAAATTTAAAACTCAAGTTCCAAAATGAAATTAGCTTGAGGATTATATTTAACCTGAAATGTTCTTATGAACTAAAATGCATTAATTACTTTTCTCATTGCTACAACAAAACACCCGACGAAAGAAACTTTGCTTAAGAAGGGTCTGTGCTGGCTCACAGTTGGAATACTTAATTCATCATGGTGGCAAAGGTGTTGTGGCAGGGATGTGAGGTATCTGACCACACTGTGTCCACAACACTCAGGAAACAGTCAGAAGGGCCCTGCTCCCAGGTTGGCCACACTGTGTCAAGACTACTCAGGAAACAGTCAAAAGGGCCCTGCTCCCATGACATGCAGGACCCATAGAAAAATGTCTGCTGAACTTGCCTAAAGATGAGATGATCCTTCAGGGTCCCTGCTTCATGAACGAGTCTGTTAGACATTCTGTAGGACACAGAAGAAAGCAACTGATGAACTTTGCCATTACAAGGCAGAACAGACCTTCAAATTTCATGCTTCATGGAAAAGTCTGCCCAATACTATGGGTCATTAGACTGAAGATTGGATACCCCAAGGATACAAAAGAACTCTGGGTGACTGTCCAGGCAGCAAGATGTCTCTGTCAATTCTAGAGTTTTGGAAGTTGCTTACAATGCACTTCCTGCTTACTTTGGTACTATTATACCCTTCTGGTGTCTTTAATAGAGTTGAAGAATAGATGGTTATACTTATAGTTTTCCTTAGTTATGATAAAAGATAAAATAGATACAAATATTGTAACTGTAATTCTTGCTTGATACCTGTTTTGTATATGTATTTTATTATGTTAAAATTAAAACCTTCCTTTTCATTTAGCCAGAAAAGGGAGGTGATGTGTGACTCTTTTCTGTATGCTGTGATTACCATTGATTAATAAAGAAACTGTTTTGGACCTATAGCATGACAGAACAGAGGTAGGTGGGGAAAACTAAAGTGAATGCTGGAAGGAAGAAGGCGGAGTTGAAAGGAAGCCATGTAGCCTCGCTGGAGACAGATGACAGATAGAACCTTGCTGGTATGATAGAGACACGAGGCAATACACAGATTAATAGAAATGGGTTAAATTAAGATGTACGAGCTAGCCAATAAGAAGCTAGAGTTAATAGGCCAAGCAGTGCTTTATTAATATAGTTTCTGTGTGGCTATTTCTGGGCTGAGCAGCCAGGAATGAACAAGCAGATCTCCTACTGCACTCCCAGGTCGGCCACACTGTGTCAACAACACCCAGGAAACAGTCAGAAGGGCCTTGCTCTCGGGTTGGCTTTTTCTCACTTATTCAGTCTGAGACCCAGTCCAATACATGCTGCTTACTCTCAGGTCTTCAAAACTCATTTAACTCATTCTAGAAACTCTTCATCAATGTGCCAGATATTTGTTTTCACAGTGACTCTAAATCCCTCTCACTGAATAACCAAAATTCACCATCACTTATTTTACCTCCAAAAGTCATCTGACATCATACTTTGGGAAGATATCAGAGACTAGTATAAAGTGCTCTCCAGGTTGAGGTTGGAGGTTGTCACATTTCAGATCCTTTGCCAAATTATTATTTATTTTACTAATTATATGCTAGATTAATAGTAGCTGGTGCTCCTCATCTAGATGTAGCTCAATGATAAAGCATTTGCATGGCAGGCACAAGACTCTGGGCTCAATGTCCAGCACTTTCACCTGCACACACACACATGTATACACACATGCATATAAACACACATAAACTACGTGTATACACATACACACATACTAGAATTCACAGGCATACACACATATGCATGCACATGCATGCACATGCATACATACATACACACATGCTTACATGCATACACACACATACACACACACCCCACAATACATGCATTTGCATACACATGTGAATATACACATATACACCTGCATACATATATGCACACATATACACATGCACATCCATACATATTTATATACACACATACACACATCTGCATACACACACAAACACACATGTATAGACCCACAATCACACACCCTAATCCATACACACACGTACATGCATACACACACATGCCTCACAATGAACAGCCAAGGGTTGTAAACAATATTCAGCTGTTACAATATGATGAAAATCCAAGGGCTTCATGTGCTGAGAAGACTCAGATCGGTGTTTTCAGATGGCTGTTTTCAGAAATTGTGACCCTGATTCCCAGGGTATACTTTTTTTTTTTTTTGGCTTATTACTTACGGTGTAGGTCAGTCATCAAACCTTTCTTGACCTATTCTCCCTACCTACAAAAACAATTAAGGTTCTGTTGCTAATGAATCTTACACAGCTTCTCTGAATATTTTCAGTTTAACAATTGTTTGACGTTTTTATTTGTTAATTTTAAGGTGTCCCGGAGCTGCTCTTTGAGAACCGTTTGATGTCTTTGTTTCTGCACTGGTTCGCTGACAGGCGGCAGGGGAGGAAATTCGGCAGGAGCAGGGTGTTTCTCCCATCCACTCACACAGTCATTTTGATCTCTTTTCCCCACTGATTCTTTTTGAAATCTCAGCTGCAAACACTCTCCTCCCTCTCCCATCGCACGGCTCGGAGTATTACTCATTATTTGTCTTGGGAGTCATATTATTTTTAGCAGCCCCATCAGGAGTTTAGGGAGACAGCTTGAAAGTATGATACAACTCAAATAAAGAAAATCCTGAGTATCTTAGGCTACCTGGCTTCTGACATTATAGCCGAGAGGAAAATGGAATCACACACAGTGAAGTCCCACCAATATGTAGGTCCAGGAGGGGCCACGCTAGCAGATTCTGGAGGTGTCTCAGACTCACATTCCTAAAAAGGTCCCTGTGACACTTTCTCCACAGGGTTATGACTTTCTTATGAGATCCCTGTGCAGAATAGAACAGTCTCAAGGAGAGCGGGCTTCCTTGCACATCCTTGCACACACCCCAGATGTGCAGAGGCGGCAGAAAAAGCAATCTGTCTCCCAAACAGCAGTTTGTCAGAAAGAGGATGGCAGAAGCAGAGGAATCTCCCCCCTCTCCCCCCACCCCCCACCTCGCCTTCTCTTTTTAGAATAGAAGCATTTCCACTGGAAAACGATGCTAACCTGCTCCAGGGATTCCCCTCAAACTTGCTCTGGAGCAGAGAGAGTATAAGTGAAGGAGCTAGAGGGCAATAGGCTACTATTAACTTCTCTTGGGGGAGATAAACAACCATGACCTTCAGGCAGCAGTGGCACATGCTTTTAATCCAGCTCTCTGCCAGGAGACAGAGGTCAGTCTCCTCTACAGGGGGAGTTCCAGGATAGCCATGGCTACTCAGAGAAACCTTGTTTGCAAACAAACAAACAAAATGAACAAACAAAGAGAAACCACCGCCTGTAGCTACAACATAGAGAACACACAACATTCTGAAATCAAGTAGCTACTGTTGCCTGTGTTGAGAGAGTTTCGTGTCCCTTACAACCCTACTATTACTAGAAAGTACTAAGTGGCTGAATACCACATAACCCCACGTAAATGTATTCTCTCTATTTGAGAATGTTTTTCCCTGTTTCTCTCTATCTCAGTCTCTCTGTCTGTCCCTGCTCTCTCTCACACACATTTGCACATACCAACACTCTTTAAAATAGGATTTTCTATTCAGTGAACATGGTATTGAATAATGAGTGCTCACTTGAAGGAAGCTTGCAAAGAGCTCCCATTAGCATTGCCCTTCCTCTGTGAAGTGCTGATGCTATGTCTTCAGAGTCCTGCTGAGAGGGAAGCCCTTCACTTCACCCACTTCATTTCTCTCACAGGCCTGATTATCCTGAATCAACCGACATTATGGTTTTGTACTGTAATCACAGGCAAACTTTCATAGAGAATGAATTCCTTCCACTCCGCCATGTTTCTTGAACCACAAAAATGACAAAACAATCATCCACCATGCTGGTGCCTGTCTTAGTGTTTCAGCTTTGTGATGAGACACTATGCCAGAGACAAGTTATAAAAGAGAGCCTTTAATTGACAGCTTGTTTACAGTTATAGAGGGTGAGTCCATGACCTTCATGGTGGGGACCATGGCAGGCAGGCGTGGTGATGGGGCCCTATCTGAGAGTTCACATCTGATCTACAAGCAAGAGGCAGAGAAAGTGAGACTAGGCCTCCAAGACCACCAGTGCCACACCTCCTCCAACACGGCCAGACCTCTCAGTCCTTCTTAAACAGTTCCGCCAATGGGGAACTAAACATTCAAATGTATGAACCTGTAGGGCCATTGTCATTCAAACTACCACAGGGCCCTATTTGAACATAGACTGGACAGCCAATCTACCATCATAGAAACTAGTGGCGAACCTATGGGGCCATTGTTATTCAAACCACTACACAGTCATATATGAACATAATTGCATGGTCTATGTGTCATCATAGAAACTAGTAAATGTTAGGAATGAAAGACACTGGTTTTGAGTGTCTTCAACACTAGCTGTTGAGTTGCACATTACATCATCATGTACTTAGTTTAATTTTTTAAAAATCTCATTTTCTTCTTCATTGCTATAGATGATGAGCTATAAGATTTCTTGATGGAAGGGAAGTATGCAGCTGTAGACTGAATGAAGCCTGTGTGCAATGCCTTTCTAAAGACACACCGACAATTAAAATATAGCTAGCATCCGGGTTAGTCTTTTACCATTTTAGAATGATTGTTCCCCTTAATTAATAGATCGGCTCATTGGTGTCTCCTCTGCCTTTGCTTCTTTCTCTATAGGTTTATACACACAATGAGAAGATTTTGGCATCATTGTTCTTGCTAATTATTTCACAGAAAGTAGAAAATGTATTTCATTCAAAACAAGATATTGATAGCTTTTTCTGCAACATGTTAAATGTTGAGGTTAAAATCATATAGACAAGCCGGGCAGTGGTGGTGCACGCCTTTAATTCCAGCACTTGGGAGACAGAGGCAGGCGGATCTCTGTGAATTCGAGGCCAGCCTGGTCTACAGAACAAGTTCTAGGACAGGCTCCAAAGCTACACAGATAAACCCTGTCTCGGGAAAAACAAACAAACAAAGAACATCTAGACAAGTCACTGGAGCATATGGGAATTGACAAATAATGAGAATTGTTGAAGGTTTCTTTCAACCTATAGCACAAAAGAAAAATGTATTTCAAAATGAAGTGCTTCAAGTTACGGCCTGTTTAGGCCTTTGTGCACAAGGGTGAATTTTTAAATTTCTCTATTTTGTTCAGGTATCTTTTACTGAAAAAATAAGATTATACCCATTTCTATGGTATGTGTTTATCTTTTTGACATTTAATTTTACTTTTACTGCTGTTAGTGTCTACTCCTATATGCAGCTCTATTTAGCATTGTGATTTCATGTTAATAGTTACAACTTTTGCTTTAGTATGGAGACTCTTAATAGACAGATACCAAGTACTTCTCTGATGCCTGTTAATTTGCTTCTGAAATTAAAGAAGTAATTATTTAAGGAACTCAGAATCCCAGCTTATGAAATCCTTGTTTAATGCACAGCTCTATAACATTGTTCATGCATTTAAAGCACTGACTACGAATAGGAGATTAGCTTTTCACAGTGTAGCTTCGGAGGGAATGACATTCATTCTTATCCAACAGAACCTTTCGTGGGCCAGTCATGGCCATAAATCCTGCAGATACCAAAAGAAATAGAATGTGCCTCTCACAAAGCAAACTGTCTATGGAAGCTCAAATAGCTCACAGCTTAGAGGAAGATCATTTTAGAATAACACAAAGATATATCCCTTGGCAATGAGAACTATCTAAAAATGAAGCAAAGAGGCTCACAAATGCCCATCACCAAGTCTGACTGGGATTCTTGAAGGTGTGGTATAGTAGAAACAGTGTCCAGGACAGTGACTTACTGTGGCTTAGTGACAGCCGTGAGTGATGGTGCTGACATCAGTCCATGGTCAAAACAAGGACTGGCAGTAATACAAGGAGAAACCCAGAGGTGAGGGCAGAATGATATACCCAGACGAGAGAAAGAGGAAGCTTCTGGGTCAGTAAGTGGATGGTCCATGCCTTTAACAGGCACTCTTACCTCTGACGTCATTGGGAGATGCCTTTCAGTGTGACGTGAAAGGACTTGCAAAGTCTCTGGTAAAGTTGTAAAGTTAGCAATTAAAAAGTAGAGTACACAAATGAAGCTTGAATTTCAGACAAATTACTCATAAAATTTCAAATATAATATTGGGCAGACATATTACTCTTATGTTTTTAGTTGTTGATACAATTTTTTTAAAAGATTTATTATTATTTTTATTTTATGCATAAGCATGTTTGCCTTCTTGTGTGTATGTATATATATATGTGTGTGTTTATACATATATATGTGTGTGTGTGTGTGTGTGTGTGCGTGTCAACATGCTTGTCTGGTCAATCCAGAAGAACACTCTGACTTCCCTGGAACTGGAGTTTTGGATGGTTACACACTGCCATGTGAGTGCTGACAACCAAAACCAGGTTCTCTGCAGATAGACACTGAAGAGCAACAAGGAAAAAAAATCTCTTATTTTGATTATGACACAGCTAAACTTTAAATCTCTGCATAAGAAGAAAGTATCATATGTAGTCGTGTTTACTGGCTTTGAATTTAGGAGGAAGTGTTACTGGTGACTGGGCTCTGAGTCGGAAGTTTCCAGGTTTTTGGCATCTTGTTCAGTAGCGAATAAAAGCACACACAGATTGCAAAATAGCAACATACTTTATTTCAAAGAAATAGTATGGATGAGAAAGGAATATGCTGTCAAGAGTGACAGTGAGTCCCAGCGAGAGGGTGCTCAAGAGCCCTGATTATTGTTTGGGTCTTCCTGTTATGGAGTTCAAAGGAGGAAGAGTTTAGTTGCTAAGGGTTTAGTTTGGGAGGCTCTATATTTTGATCGAGAGATTTAGACTGAATAAGCCTTTGTTCAGCGTACATAACACATCTGATTTTAGTCCAATGCAAGCCCAATTATTCATTGGCATAAGGTGGCAAATAGAGGATATTATTAGTCAGAGTTCTCTAGAAAAACAGAACTGACAGACACACACATTTATGTTCTACTTGTGATTTATTAAAGTGGCTTACAGGATGTGGTCTTGTCCAGCTAGTCCAACAATGGCTAAAAGTCTGAGAAATCAGTGGTTGTTCAGTCCATGAGGCTGATTATCTCAGCTGGTCTTCAGTATCAGCCAGAATCCCGAAGAAGTAGGTTTTAGTGCCAGGGAGGGACTAAACTTGCCAGTGAGGCAAAGAGCAGAAGTGCCCCTGTCCCCTGACACACCTTTACATAAGCTGCCAGGCGAAGGTGTGACCCAAGTTTAGGGTGGGTCTTCTGACCTTACTTGATCTGGATTCCAGGTGGGGCTTCCTACCTCCGACGATTCAGTTAGCTAAAAATCCATCACAGGTGTGCCCAGCAGCTTGAATTCGTAGTTGTCCTGGATATAGCCAAGTTAACAATCAAGAATAGCCATCACAAGTATTCCCCCTAGAAGTTTCCATGGGGGCACAGTTTGCCTTAAACCATTTCAGGTCAGATAGCCCCTCCATGCTTATACTGAGACATAACTGGTGTGCAGCCAGATGGGATTTGTTTATGTTTGATGTTAGTCAAGGGGTAGGAACTTGGTTCCATTGTTTGGATTGCATACGCAGCTCAACACAGCGGGGAGTCTTAGGGTCCTAAAAGGTTGCTAAGTGTGTTGTTAGAAGATAGATGAATGTGCCCAGCACATGTAGAGGAAGGGACTAGGTTACTAAGCTATCCTTTGTGCTTTCCTGATACAAAAGCCAGGCCTGGAGCTAAGGTCTCCATAACTTGTCACACATAGGTGGCAGCTGACATCTAGGTAGAGGACAAGAATTCACAACAACGCAGCAAATGAAGGAGGCCTTAAGACAAGTCTGGGGACAGCATCAAGTGAAAGGGGCTGAAAATGAGTGTCTGAGAGCCACCCAGCTGTGTGATATGAAGTACATTAAAAAATGAAAGTCTTCTCTTAAATTTTATTCTTGGGCTTGTCATCAAATGTTTTCAGAATCTTCCCTTCCGTTCCCTACAAATACAACCAGACAGGTATTCTGCAAAGTTAAACTGTGTTCTATAATTTTATCTTAAAGGTTTTAAATTTCTGTTGTTGTAACTCCTAATTAAAATGAATTTTCTGGGATTGGTTCATTCTAATGGTATTTTTAAAATAGCAGAACATTTTTTAAAAAAACATTTTATTTTTGTGATAATAATACAATCGTATCATTTTCCAGTCCTTCTCCTCTCCAAATATTCCCATATACCATACGCCCTCATTCCCCTGCTCTCTTTCAACTTCATTGCGTCTTTTTTATTAACTGTTGTTACATGTACACATGTATGTGATATGCATATCTATATATTCATAAAGATAACCTGTTCAATCTGTAGAGTACTAGTTAAATGCATAATTTCAGGCTTGACCAGTTGGCAATGAAACTGGTGAGCTCTTCCCTACGGAAGAGTATACTTCCCACTCTCAGCATTTCTTCTCTGTACGGGATAGAGGCTCTGCCAGCTTTCCCTGTCCCATGTCTTTTATTGTCCTTGTTTGGCTCATGTTTAGGCACCCATGTTAGCCAGGCTTTATGAATGTCCTGGGGTTTGGGAGATGGCTCAGTTGGAAGAGCACTTTCCATGTGAGATGAAGATCTGAGTTCAATTCCCAGAACCCATGTTTAAAAAACCAAGCATGGCAATGCATACCTGAAACCCCTGAACTGAGGATGAGGAGGTAAATGAATACCTGGGTACCTGGGGCTCAGTGGCCAGCCAGTCTCGCAGAACTAAAGAGGTTAAGGTTCGGTGAGAGACCTTGTCTCAAAAACAAACTGGATAGGGCAGACAACTGAGCTCAGGCCCCCTCCTCCACACTTCCGCAGACTAACTTACACAGACCTATGTCTGAATATATTCAACCACATACAGACACAAAGTCAGAGGGAAAAGATTGATAGCCCTTCATATTTCCTTCCCTTATATCTCTCTTTGGGAAATTTGTGGCGGCTGTCTCACAGCTCTTGCAGATTATGTTATCCATCTATCAGTAAAAAATGGTGTCTTTATGACATATGGGAAGGCATGACCTTGAGGCTTTTTAATAGAAGTGCAGGATCTATTTATTACTGTATTAGCACATCTGCATACTTTGAAGCCCCTTTACTTTGCTTTTGTCATGAGAAGCTATATTCGGAGAACAATAAAGACTGTTGTTTTAAACTGCATATCTTCAATGGGAGGATGCATTAAGTCATCTGCTTATGTTCAAGGAACTTTCTTCTCTTGATTTTTCTATGCATATCATTATCGTGGAAAGAATTTAAGATAGGAATAGTATGCTATCCATTTTCCATGCTTCCTTCCTTTCTCCTTTCCTCCCTCTCTCCCTCCTGTGTTTTTCTTTCTTTAGTTGGGGTTTCTATTACTGTAGTAAACAAATATAACCAGTAACAGCTTTGGGAGGGAAGGGTTTCAGTTTGTTTCACATCAACTTTCTTATCCAGTGCATCATCCAGGGACATCAGCATAGCAACTTAAGGCAGAAACCTGGAAGCAGGAACTGAAGCAGAAACTAAGGAGAAAGGCTGCTAGCTAGCTTGCTCCCCTTGCCTTAGTCAGCCTGCTTTTTATGCGCACAGAACCACCTGTCCAGGGTGGCACCACCTCCTGCGAGGTGGGTCCTCCTACATCCATCATTAATCAATATAATAGCCCTTAGATTTGCCTGTCAATCTTCTGGAGGCATTTTTTTGTTATGGTTCCCTTTTCGCAGACATGAAACTGGCCAGTACGCACAATTAGGCTGGAGATGACGGCTCAGCATTTATCATGACTTTGCAATTGTAGGGCTTTGGAGACTTTTCCAGCATCTCTAGATCCTATGTTCTTGAAATTCCTGACTTAAGAGAATCTGTTGGAGTCTTCTTTACCTTCTCACTCTCCTGCTAATAGTGCATGCTGATGCCCTTAGCACCAGAATGCTAGTTATAATTTCTATCCTTCACAAGATGTATGGTATTTAGTTGGCCTTTGGAGATACTGTTATCTCAAGCAGAACACTCAAATGGGGTAGTTCCTTTGTACAAAAAATGTAGATGACGGTTTTTGTCCCACCTGGTCTTGCAGCCATTCAGTCCCAAATAAACACACAGAGGCTTATATTAATTATACACTAACCTATTAGCTCAGGTGTATTATTAACTAGCTCTACTACATAAATTAGCCCACTTTTCTTGTCTATGTTTAGCCATGGGGCTTGGCACCTTTTCTCAGTGCAGCATTTTCGTCTTGCTTCCTCTGGTCTGGGTGGTAATTGCAGACTGAGACTTTACTCTTCCCAGAATTATCCTTGTCTGGTTGTTTCACTGGTTACTGACTAGTCAGCATTTTATTAAACCAATATGAGTGACAAATCTTTGCAGGGTACAAGAGCCTTATCTCACAGCAGAAAAGATCAGAAAGGTAGCCCCTTTTTGTTCCACCATGTAATAATGTTATTAACGACAACCTGAAAGAGGTCCCTCACTAAAACCCAACCATGTTGGAACTTGCAGAGTAGATTCCCACCTGCCATCAGTCTGAAAAGGTAAGCTTGCTTGTGTGTCACCCTGTTCATGAGGTGAAATGTTGGAGGCTCTTAGAGAAAACTCCAAAAGCTCAGTAACAAAGTGCAACAGGGTTAAGAGAATGTAAAGACTCGTTACAAATCTCTGGAAGTTTTAAGAAGGTTGCTAAAGTTTTCATAGAACTTCATATGAAGTGGCAGTTTTGTTGAGTGTTATAGAAAACAAAACAAAACAAGACCGTAGGTAAAGTTTCTCTGTGTTTCAGCACCTACTCCCAAATAACTTCTCAGAGTCTCAATATTAATTAGCTGAAAGCTTGGGCTGGTTACTTGCTAACTCTTACATTTTAAATTAACCTGTATTTCTTACCTACCCTCTGCTACCTGGCTGTATCTTCTCTCAACACAACATATTAATCTTGTTTCTCTCTCCCTCTGTCTCTCAAGACTCCTGATGCTCCATCCTTCTTCCTCCCAGCATCTTCTTGTCTGGCTGTCTTGCCTGTATCTCCTGCTTAGTGTCAGTCAGCTCTTTTATTAAACCCAATCAGAAGGTGCTTCAGCAAAGACACAGCCTCACACTGGACAAAAACATTATTCCATTACAAACAACAATAAAAAAATGGGGGACTTTGAGGACATTCTAGTCAAAGAAAGGTTGAAAAGGTTTAGACTTGCAGTAAATGGAAACTAACACAGTGACCTACAACTTTACAATATACACAGAGAGAGATTAGGGGATGCTAGTCATAAATGGTATTCATTAAACATCTCCTATTATGGTTCAGGGAGCTATGTCGGACAGGAGTTGAAATATTGTCAGAGCCATAGGGGATGGAAGACTCCAAGGAAACAGTGACTTCCAGATATAAATATATAAACGTTGGCAGCATGCACAGGGCCTGCACAGTTTCAAGCTAGACAGGGTCCCGGTGCTGAGAGGGAAAAGTGGACATGGACTCTGACCCCTAAGTAAGAAACTATCTCCAATTGACATCCACTTGCAAGGGGAAAATTAATTTTCTCTGGTAGAGTCTCACTGGATAGGCCCCTTGACCAGTAGTAGATGACCAATACAAAACAAACCCAATGGTACTTTTGCATAAATTGCTGCTGTCTTATGGTTTTTTTATGTCTTAGTAGTTGTTGTTCGTAAGCTATTTTTTTTCAACTTAGGACTATTATAGGTTTCTCTCTCTCTCTTTCTCTCTCTTTTTCTCTCTCTGTATGTGTCTGTCTTTCTACTGTGTTTATGCTTTTATTTTTTATTCTGATTTATTTTGTTTGCCTTTTATTTTTAAAAAAAATGAGAGAGAAAGGGAGTGGAGTGAATCTATGAGGAATTAGGGGAGTCATTAGAGTATTTAGCATAAAATATTTTCAGTACATTATTTTCAATCAAACAGAAAAGATACAAAAGTTCCAATCTAAAATTAGAAAGCAAAGTATTAAATTCTATTTCTGTCATGCCCACATTCCATCCTGTGTGCCCTTCAATCATTTCCTGTGTAAGAGGAGATGAGTATGCTTTTGAGGCAGGTGTCTAAAGCACTCCATTTCTCGACAGGAAATGTTCTTGTTCAAACACATGATGAAAAGTAAGCCTGTGTGTCCTCATGAACCTCTAATAAATAAACCTCTAATATACCCACAGTGAGAGGTTTTTGCTCTGGTGTTTATGATGAGAAGGGAATCGTGGGAGAAGGAATGTATCCACATGTTTAATAACTAAATGTTTATCTTAAGATACATGCATATTTGATGATGTATTCATCCAAATGTATATTTGGATATAGTAAAACATTTTATAAGCATACATGTACAAATACAGATGTTCACATTTTTCAGGATAGCATAGAATCCTTAAAGAGACACATTCTAGTATATGTGATTCCGAAGTGAGCACAAGGAGACACGTTCTAGAATGGCTAGTATTAACTGTAATCTCTGAGAAGCCAAGAGAATAAGGTGAGTTGACCCTCTGGTCCCCTTCAGTTCTTTTCTTTGATCATTTGCATATTTATTATAGTTGTAATTCCTCAATATTCTCCTCGTAATTAATATAATCAAGTATCTGTATTTTATTTGGTTACATTGTAACAGGTGTTTTGCTGATTTTAATATATATATTTGCATGATGAATATTAAAATTAAAACATGTTTTCCTAAGAATACTGACCAACATGACATCCTTTTTCAATAAAAATGCCTATTCAAATCTGTTGCCAATTTTCTTTCTCTTACTAAATTGTCTGCTTCTACAGTTGTTTATGATGGATACAGGTATTCTGATGGATCAACTAGCTTAAATTATTCAATGTTTTCAAAGTATTTATTTTTCTATGATGGTATTTGTAAGCTTCATATATCCATGTTTTTATATCTTTTATTTAGTGTGAAAATTTTTGTTGTTTCAGTATTCCTGGCAATTACTTACTTCTTCATGTTATAAAGAACATAAAGGAATTTTGTTTAGGAAAAATTTAGCAAAAGCCTCCTTCACTTCTCTAATTAATAATGGTTCCTAAACTGTCAATCACAGTAATAGTAATCATTTATTAGTCTTGGGCTTTGTGGAAAGTTTATTTTAAAACACACATTGCAGACGAGTAAGCGAGTTCTTCTTATTTTAATAGTAAAAATATAAAAGCACACATTTATTATGTCTCATTTGTATAAGTATCACATTTCTAACAAAATGAAGCTAAGTGAAACCAGATACCTAAAATAAATACCAAGAGATGTTTCAGAAATGCCAGAAGGCCCGTTATGTAATCAGAAAAAAAGAATTCTTTTCCAATGTGTGGTTTCCCAAACTGTTGATTATGAAGCTCTACAAACATGGTTATTTCCAGAAGTCTAGAAATGTGGATGTTATAGAGTTTATAGACTGGAAAATAACCAACACACTAAATTTTAAATGTCTTCCCATTATTTATATATGCTATAAATCTATACTCATTATATATGTATGTATACTCAGTATGTATATGTGTATGTATGTGTTTTCTCAGTTAACCAATGTAATACTCATTACTTTTATTATGAAATGTTCTGTGATTTTTTTATATTTTTGAAACAATTCTTATAATTGAAAAGTTTGAGAAATCATTAGCATATTGGTGTTTCTTATCCTCCCTGGATCCAGGATTTTTCTAACTAAGAATGGAAATTTTAACACCTACCATGTAGACAAGGAGTAGGTGCTGACTGATTTAAAAATGCTAATTTCCCTACCTATCTTTCCCCCACATGTATCAAAATCATAGTTATACTTTGTAAGAAAAATTGTCAAGTTAAAATTAAATTTATTTTTCTTCATATTCTTAAAATTATTTCTCAAACAAATTAGCAGGGAGAGAAATGACCAAAAAAAAAATCATTTGACAATCAGAAGTTACTTTGAAGAGAAGCAGATAAATGACTGAGATTAGTGATATAAATGATAGTTATTAATCAAGTCTACACACTAAAAAAGAAGACCTTCCCCATCACAAAACAAATATTAAATTGTTGTATATGCTTATTTCTACTAAAATACTACCATCCAAATAGGTAAAAGTTTAAATGGTCTCTACACAATCCTTTCATTAATATTTTTAGCAAGCATTTATTTTCTAAATGTATACTATCATCATTCCCATTTTAAAGAGGAGATAACTAAATGTAATGATTAAGATTGATTTCTATTGACTGGATACAGACTTGCTTAGAAAACCAATCTCTGGGCACACCTGTGTGGGAGTTTTTAGACTGAGTTCATTGATGTGGGAAGATTCACACTAAAAGTGGCTGGCATCTTCCTATAGGCTTTAATCTCAATTAAAAGAAGGAAGCTGTGTGCCAACACTCATCTCTCCCTCTCCTTTTTTTTTAAATTTATTTATTTATTAAGGATTTCTACCTCCTCCCCGCCACCGCCTCCCATTTCCCTCCCCCTCCCCCGATCAAGTCACCCTCCCTCATCTGCTTGAAGAGCAATCAGGGTTCCCTGACCTGTGGGAAGTCCAAGGACCGCCCACCTCCATCCAGGTCTAGTAAGGTGAGCATCCAAACTGCCTAGGCTCCCCCAAAGCCAGTATGTGCAGTAGGATCAAAAACCCATTGCCATTGTTCTTGAGTTCTCAGTAGTCCTCATTGTCTGCTATGTTCAGCAAGTCCGGTTTTATCCCAGGCTTTTTCAGACCCAGGCCAGATGGCCTTGGTGAATTCCCGATAGAACATCCCCATTGTCTCAGTATGTGGGTGCACCCCTCGCTGTCCTGAGTTCCTTGCTAGTGCTCCCTCTCCTTCTGCTCCTGATTTGGACCTTGAGATTTCTGACCGGTGCTCCAATATGGGTCTCTATCTGACCAGCTGCCTCGAACTCCTACCACTGGGGCTTCCCCACCATGATGACCTTGATTCCCTTAAACTGTAAGCCCAAACAATCCCTTCCACCCTTCAGTTGCTTCTTGTCAGGTATGTGGCATAGTCACAGGGAATGAGGCACAGCAAAATCACAGGGAATGATTTTAGCTATACTGTATCTCATTGACGTAACCTTGCCCAAATCTAACACGAGACTTTATTTTTCAGTCCAAATGCATTCTGGGCGATTACAAGATCAAAGTTGCTACAGTGGGAAGAAGTAAGTACCCTCCTTTCCCTGATGAAAGCTGCTTGTCTGTTCCCTGTTCCCTGAATAGCAGCTCTCCTCCCCTTTCATTGACTATGAGCTGGTTCTTAGGAATTTCTTATTCTTGATGTCCCATAAAAATTCCCATCTCTTACACATTTAAGGCACCTGAACAGCTCAAGACTTTTCCATCTTTTGTAGCCCTTCTCTTCTATGAAATTATTGTAGGAGAGGAAAATCCTCAATGTGAGAAAGACATCTGAGGCACATTTCCCATTGTTCTCTTAGTTCAAATTGGTATGTGTGATAAAGTCCTGTAATTAATGGAAACCATCTTGTTAATTGCCCTGGAGAATGTCAATGGGATAGTCTAGTCTGTAAAACACAAATTAACAGAGTGAAAGCTAATGAAGACTCAACTTTTGGTTGTTCCTTCATTGACTACCTGCTTAGCTATCACTGTTGAATAAAGATACAATTCTTCACTTGAGCGAATTACTGCTCAGTAGAATCAAATCTGGCTACTCTGGTGAACATTGCTAAATGTATCCAGCATCACGTGTGTATAAAGCTCCAGTAAATACTTGGGGCAAATATAGACCTACATATAGATGTGGAGTATTTCCAAAAATGATTATTAAAACCATAGTTATTAACACAGCTTTTAAAACCCCCATCAACATTGTAGGTGCAGTCAACATGTTGTTACTACTTAGGAACGATACAACTTCACAATATTAAATCATTTTGGTATAATTGTTATTTTGTACACATTGCAATACACTTAAGGGAAATCTCTCCTTTTATTGGTTTAACTTTTACCCCCTCCCCCAAAGTAGGAGTGAGGAATGAAAGAGAGAGAACCACAGTACATCAGTAATAGTGTTTTCTTTAAGTTCTATAATCCAGTGCATGGGAACAAACAGTTTAAACTAATCTTGAAAAAATGCTCACCATACTTTAGATGTATTGTCATTTTTTTCTGGGTCCCTGACTTCTGACATTAGCTTTAATGTTCATAGGTAATGATGTAGAGCAATAAGAGATTTTAGATGAGACCAGAGGTTCAAAATGTAATGTCAAAATGCAAAGGCCACCAGGTGAAGCAGAGCAGAACTGTTGTTGCCACATGAGAAGTTAAACTGTCATTGATTTAGCGAGAGGTTGGGAATTCAATGTTGAAAGAAAGGCACATGGTTGTGAGTCAAGCCCTTGACTGTGTTTATTCTAGTCAAGTGCTTTGATGATCTGACCTCTGGTAAGAGATCCCTTGCTCACTTTTAGGTCTCTACAGCTATCTCCTTTTTGCTGTTTTCCGAGACAGGGTCTTACATAGTACTGACTGGTTTAAAACTGGTCTGACCTCTTGCTCTTCTTCCTTCCGTCTCCTGAATGCTGAGTTTACACATATCCAGTTGTTTGATAAGAAAGCAGCTCGAATCTATATCATAAGTGATGAATTGGAGATGTCAGCTTCCTGAAGGAAGATGTATGGTAATAACAAAATGTTAAATAATCTGTACAGAGATAGTTCTGAAACCTAGACTTTGAGGATAGTCTGTTAGGCTGAGACATGGGTTGTTTAAAGGAACTGAGCAAATAAGCAAATATGTTGAAAACATTGGAACTAGCTTCTTTACTGGTGGGGAAGTGAATGCTATCATGCAGATGTGAGTAAACATGAAGTGGAATGAGGGATAGAAGGCTTGAATGGCCCTGACTTTCCCCCACACAATCCATTTGTAATTCTGAAGTAAGGCTACAAAGGAGAATCTTGGCAGAAACTAGTTGACATTATGAATAATAGAACTTATTCTCTTTATCTGCCACCTGAAAGGATGCAATAGGACATCTCTTCTCCTCTGTGTTGTGCCTGTCCAGACTCAAATTAAGTTTCTCTTTAGGAGAAAGCCTAAGACAAACCCACACAGAGAAACCTTCTAAAAAAGGAATGAATGTTCTACCACTCTAGAAATGTCAAGACCATTCAGGTCAATGACTGAGAAATTGCTCCAGAAAGAAAGAAACTGGAGGGACTTGACAACTAGCTAGAATGCAAGATATTTTGTTTTTAATGATGTAAGAGAAATTATTTACAAAATGGAAATAATATCTTTGGGTAAAAGATATGTGCAAATGTCTATGCATGACTCTTGATACTTTTCATTTGCTAAAAATTATTTTTATTTTGTCTTTTATACAAAATACTTCATATTTTCAAAAAACAACAAGAAATAAAAGTTCATCTAAAGGTGAAAGAAAATAAACCATTTCTTCTTAAATCACATTTATTGCTGGTTATCTACATGTTTGTTATTAAAGAGGCAGTTGGGCAATATAAGAATATAGTTCTTGTTAAACTTGCTTAATTGTGTGTTACCAAAAATAACATAGAAATTGGAGATAGGTTGGGTCTCAGAAATAAGTCTGAGTGCAGATGAATCATCAACATAATAGTAACTTATTCTTCCTAAGTATTAGCTACATTCTCTTTTAATTTTTATATCAAATGAAAGTTCAATATATTACTATCCTCATTTTTTTTGTTGAAAAAACTGACATTCAGCTAGGTTGAGTAGCTTGTCCAAAGCCATGATGTGGGAGTCTCCTCTGTATACGATATGTTTTATTATTATTGGTTATTTAAAAAAGCTGCTTTAGCTAGTGTCTTAGTAGAGTAGAGCCAGGTGGGAAATCTAAACAGATATATAGAGAGAAAGTAGGTGCAGTCAAGGAGATGCCATGCAGCTGTTGAAGGTGAAAGATGCCAGCCGCCAATCAGAACCTTACCAGTAGGCCTCCACTTCATGGTGGTTCCCAGATTAATAGAAATGAGTTAATTAAAATGTAAGAGTTAGCTAGAAATATGCATAACCTATTGGCCAACAGTGCTGTTATTAATATAGCTTTCTGTGTGATTATTTGTGTCTGAGTGGCTGGGAAATGAACAAGTAGTCTTTGCCTACAAATTGGTGTACCAATGTAGGGCCAATACATCCAAATAAAAACTGAGAGAGTTTGGGAAGGAATTTACACAGAGAGAGAGAGAGAGAGAGAGAGAGAGAGAGAGAGAGAGAGAGAGAGAGGAAGAGAAAGAGAGGAAGAGAGAGAGAGAGAAGCAATGCTTCTTGGTAACCACATTTTTTTTTTTTTTTTAGTTAGGCTCTGTTTGCTGGTGGTGAACAGAGACATAAATTTTTTAAGAGCTGGCTTCCTGGTTCACCAGCACAAATGGCCCTGACTCTTTGGGGAGGTTCAGGTACAGAGTCCATTGTATGGATTACTAAACTAAACCAACATATGTTTTAACAGTACTTTGACTTCAAAATTTGGATCTAAGAATATGTTGCTTTGGAAAAGACGTTCTGATTTTGTTTCCACAGAGGATAGAAAGCTGTGGATTCCTTACCAGCTAATATGTTTTGATCAAACAAGACCCGCTGAAGCAATGTCCCAGATGGTCTAACATCTATGACAGTTTTGGGACTGCTCACTGAGATTGACCTACCACACAGGATACTTCATAAAAGCCTGATTAACAGCATCCCCAATCAGCAGAAAGTAGTCTAGGGAACACCACCCAAGTTCCCTAAATGATTGTTTATAAATACATGTTTACATTTAAAGAGTCATATGTTATAGAGATGAATCCTTTGCATTAGTATGGGTCTTGGTTTATTGACACAAATTTAAGGTCAATTTTATTATACACACACACACACACTTCTGCTCTTGATTAAGGTACTGTGTTTATGTAGCTCATTTAAAAGTGTAATTTATAACTAAGAAATACAGGTTAATAGACAGTAATCTATAATAGTCAAGCTTATATGTAATTTAGGTTTTCTAGTTGTATAGAAATATATTACAGATGGACATAAATTCTTCAAATTTTTAAAGACCTATTGAATATGGCATTTAAAATGTTAAAATTTTTCATGACAGTGAGACTCATCTGCTCCTGGCATCACCAATCTACTTCAAGAGGATGATGGGCATCAAAGAGGCTCCTTATGGAGTTTGTTAGTCATTTGGTCAAGAAATTGCTCTTACCTGGACTGCTTGATTGTATACTGTATAAACTGAACATGCAGGACCCATTGAAAAATGACTGATGATCTTACCTAAAGGTGAGACAATCCTTCAGGTTTCATGCTTCCTGAAAGAACTTTCAAACATTTTGCAGGACACAGAAGAAAGCATCTGATGAACTTTGCCATGCCATTACAAGGCAAAACAGATCTTCAGATTTTTTCCTTCATGGAAAAATCTGCCAAATATGGACCTTAGGCTGAAGATGGATGCTCCAATATCACAGAAGAACTTTGGGTGACTGTCCAGGCAGCAGGATGCCTCTGTCAATTCTAGAGTTTTGGAAGTTGCTTACAATTCACTTCCTGATTACCTAAGTAATATATCTTTCTGGAGTATTTGATAGAGTTGAGGACAGATATAGTTTTTTTTAGTTATGATAAAAGATAAATTAGATATAAATATTGTAACTATAATTCTTGCTCAATGCCTGTTTTATGTAATTTTACTATGTTAAATTAAAGACCTTCCTTTCTGTTTAGAAAGAAAAAGGAAGATGATGTGAGATTTTCCTCTGTATGCTATGAATATATTTTATTACCATTTATTATTAAAGAAGCCATTTCAGCCAATAGCTTAGTAGAGTAAAGATGCAAAAATTCTCAATGAAATATTTGGAAACAGAGTCCAAGATCACATCCAAAAAGGTGATTCATCACAACCAAGCTGATTTCATTCCAGATATTCAGAGATGACTCAATATACAGAATTCAATAAATGTAATTAATTGCATAGACTCAATTATAGAAATTACATGGTTATCTCAATAGAACGAGAAATAGTCTTTGACAAAAACAAAAAATCTCAATGGTGGGTATGAGACAGCAACATAGTTGTTGGCCAGAAAGATCTCAAAGGATAACAAAACTACATAGGTTATAACCTGTATAGAGCCACTGCACTTGATTGCCCACCATTCCTGTAGGGTAAGACTCCATTGCTGAAGATACCACACCCCTTAGTTGTTGAATACAAAAATACCATGCTGAAAAGCACTGCAAGTTTCTTCCCTGCTGGATAGATAGCATTTATACTGCCAGAAATTGTCGTGCAAGAAGTTATTAGAGAAAACTCAGCCTTGGTCCTTCCCAGATTTCAAGCTTGCAAGCTACAATACTGACTTGCCAGGCAAGATGAGCCTACTGATGCAAGAGTGGCTCAGGGAATACTCCAGAAGTGGAGGTGGAGCAAGCATGAGAGCTGGGTAGTGAAGAGGAGGGCAGTCACACTGTCTTATGAGCATGTCATGGCTGTGACACTCTTGAACTTATAGCATGTAGGGTTTCCTATATAAGGTCTGCACACAACTGAGCTTATTAACATTAGGTCATAGATAGGTGAGGGGATGATTGGGTTGAACCCAGCCCATGGGAGCTACAGGCAGTGGAAGAGCTATCATAGTGAAGGAAATTATTGGCTTCAGTGGCTTCAGTGAAGTGAGTTACTAGTTAGTTCTGTACAATCCAGTGGATTAACTCCACACCCATGTCCATGCAGGCAATCCTGATTAAACTCACTGAGTCTCAAACTAAAACCCAAACCAAAACACCACCACAAACCAAATACCATGAAAGTGGGACGGGGACTTGGTGGGAGGAGGTAAATCACTAGTGAGAGTTGAATGGCTATAAAAAAGAATGCGAGAATGGATATGACTAGAATATACTATATGCATATATGAAATTGTCAAAGGAAAAATTAATAGAAAAAGAAAAATATATTGAAACCATGTGTGTGTGTGTATGTGTGTGTGTATACACATTTGAAGTAAAACTTCAGTTGCAATCCTCTTGACAGATGTGGCTCAAATAATTCTCTTACAGACACCAATAGGATCAGGTAATGGGAGAAGGGGTAAGATATTCTAACTTATTTTCCTCAGTTGCCGAGCTGTTTATTTGTTTAGAAAGTATCTTCTAAATTCTTTGTCTTGTCTCTTTTGAAGAAGCCAGGACATATCTTCATCTCTGAGTTGCCAAACACAGCATTCTCAATAAAACATTGCATACCAACACTTTCAACTTCAGGGGATAATCTCTTAATTATTTAGATGACATTCCTCAGTGTTGAGAAATATAGCAAGTGGAGAATGTGCAGTTGATTAAAAAATAGCTCAGAACTGAAGGATTCATCTAACCATGTGGAACTAAATACAGACTAGAAAGTGTTTATATCCAGCAGAATAACAAATTGCAAATGAACACAAAACATTTCAAGGCACAGTACACCACAAATCATTTTATGGAACAATATATTAAGATTTTTGTCTCACAAATAATATCTATATTGTTAGGTATACCCTTTTTACAATCTCTAGGAAATTCATTTCTGTTCTCAGCATCTATTTGTTTTAGTAGACAAACCTACCACATAGTCTAACACTAGCACTTTTTGTAAAAGCTGAGGTCACTTGTCTCATGGCCAATAATAGTAAACTTGCCTCCTAAAACATTTATGTTGGCTGCTACATTTGTGAGTGTCCCCATAAGTGAAAATGAATAAATGCTGATGAAAACAGTGTTCTAAAGGGGTGTGGTTTCTTGGAGAGGGAGAATTTATTAAGAAGCAACCAATTCTCATAAAATTATGCATTACATCTACTCAAATTCAAGTTGTCAACCCAAATACCACCTCCCATATTTCTCTAGGCTACCCTCTAATTAATCGCATGTGAATAATAGTACAAAGAATTAGATTCATTATTGTTTTTTATGTCATTCTGCTTGCTAGTCTTTTTGCTATAAGAGAGTTAGTTACATATTAGAGTTAGGTAGATTCAAACCGTTTTTGCCTTTGTTTGTTTGTTTCATTGATTGTTTCAATGAAAAAAAAATTATAAAAATTATGGAATGGGTCTTTAAAAGATCTCCATAGAAACCTCATATAAAATGTTTACTATTATAAGGTAGAAGCTAGAGAAGATGTAAATCTTAATTACTGTAGCATCAATGTCAAAGGAGTGAACCTAAATGTTGCAAAAAGTGGAGAATTAACAGTCACAAATGACATTGTATATCAATGCTACAATAGTCTCAAAATCCACAGCTTTTGAATGCTCTTACTTTAAGAATAAGGAATAAAAATCATGTTATATATAATAAAAGCAAAAAGTTACACTGATGGAATTTATGTATTGGTTCAAAGTAGAATGATACTTAATGATAATAACTTAAAATTTAGGTATCCCACACATAGGTGTATACCCATTTCCTTTCAAGTCATGTGTTAATGTGTGAATGTTCAATCATACACAATTATTTACCAGTTTACAACCTAAAATTACATTTGCTAATTACTTTCTAAAGACACGTCATAAACATATATAGATCTGTTTATTGCCTAACAGTTGTGTCTAGTTTTATATGGACTTTTGTTATCTAATATAACAAAATAGTGTGTAGTAATTTGCATTGTTTATCAACTTCAACTTGTACTCATGGCTTATCTACCTTGCAGCCTTTTTTATGCAATTAAGAGGTTCATTATTGAACATTTCTTTGGAATAATTGAATTGAATTTGGGTATTAATTAATACCTAATCAGAAAAAATATTGAATGTCAAATTTAGAGTTTTCCTATATTAATTTTATTTTTTTTTTTGTTTTTTGGATTTTCGAGACAGGGTTTCTCCGTAGCTTTTGGTTCCTGTCCTGTAACTAGCTCTTGTAGACCAGGCTGGCCTCGAACTCAGAGATCTGCCTGCCTCTGCCTCACGCTTTCTGGGATTAAAGGCGTGTGCCACCACCACCCGGCTCAAAATATTTTTTAGAGTAATGTAATAAATCATGTATATTATACCATCTGATACAGTTTTATTAGCTAGCTAAAAAATTCATGGGGAAGGCTTGTTGACTCATTGCTACAATTTACAATTTTAGGAAAAGCAACATAGAATTAACCTTCAGTTTTTATGAAGAAAAGCAAAGTGCTGTAATGTGGAATGAATTCCATCGTGCCAACTCCATTTCCCTGCACACCGCCCTCATTAAACAAAAACGCTTTAGTTGAGCTGAGAGCTGCGAAATTGAACATTTGAGCCATAACATGTGCTGCAATCAAAGACTGTGGTAAAATTTCTTATTTGTATAATATCTACATGCCAATAGCCATGTTCACTTCTGCTTCTAAATTGCCCCCAGTGTGTCTTCAACCTCACTGTTTTTCTGGGCCTCAATTCTCCAAATTCCAATTTCCTGTTTAGACATTGTTCTACCATCATCTTAAAGTCAATGTAACTGATGTTGAACTGCTCTCTTCCATGAAGATGATTTTACTATCTCAGGAGGAAGGCATGGCTTATGTGAGATATAGCTCCATGAAGCAAGTGTGGCATTTTCAAGAATTATTAATTTGTTTTCAAAGTTGAAGGAAGGGTAGGCTCTTTGTTCAGTGAATAACTGAAGTAAACAGAAACACCTCAGGGTAAAGTTCTAGTTTTATATAAAGCAAAACAATCACAAAATCCCTTTTTTTAAACCTAAACTCCCTTCTTTTCAACTTTATGCTGAGATAGTCTCTGTCTTATATTGTCTTACTTCCTAATGTTAGTCACTGTTTTTTGTTGTTCTGCTACATTCTATGCCCACCAGGACTTTTTGCTTACAGCGGGAACATTGCCTAACTCCTAAGCAAACAATACTTATTCCTTCTGTCTCCCCACTTATGAGCCACATTCAAAGAATGGAATAGATTTGCTTGAATATTTTATAAAGTGTTTCAGTCAATTAAAGGAATTATGGTTTATTTTTAAGAGGACTGATCAAAGTGAAATTAATTTGCAAGGTCTTGAATGAAAAGTATATTTTAGGGCAGAAGAGGATTCAAGTGGGGCTTTCCTTCTTTAAAATTTAGCAGTAATTGGCTTTGACTTAATTACATTTTGAAATGTAAGAACCAATGAACCACAATTTCTGTTCCACTTTGGGAGGGCATTTCTCTAAACTATTTCTCATTATATATTCGAAACACCACAGAAGTGGTGATTAAACTATTATCTTCCAGTGTAAAACCAATCTCTCTACAGTGTCTGTTCTGTCTTGTTTTGCTGGGGCAGGTCCTTTGAAAACGTTATTTTGCTGTGCTGACTGTGTCTTCATTAGGCTCTTGTAACAGGGCGCATGAGAAGGAGAGTGCACTACAGAAGCAGAAGAGTCAATCCCCTGTCTGTTTGCTTTTCCTCTGACTGCTTTTGGTTCCTATGAACATGAGCCAGCCTACTTCATCCTGACCAAAGCAATGCCTTCCCATAGCAGGAAGAAAAAAGGAATTTGTAGAGCTTCCCCATTTTGTCTGCGCCAACTTGACAATATAAATGCAGAGATAGCAGAATTAATTAGCTCTACCTCCTCAGAGCTTTTCTGGGCTCTTGGGCTCTCTTCTCCAAGTTTATAAATTTTACTAATTATAACCTCTAATCCTTTGTGCTCTGAGCACTGTGGGTGATAGTTGCTTGCTCCAGTTGGTAACTATGTGACATCCTATACTTTTGTTTTATCCTTTCAGTTACCTATTTAATATCCTCATACTTAGTTACCCAATTATTTATGCTATTAATATATTAGTAATATAGTACATATTTCATAATATGACATATTAATGTAAATAGCTAATATAATACATTAATTATATTCTTATTATACAAAGAAGTAATAATGGGTCACATTTCAACCAACAAGACAGAATTTTTAAGATTTATATCTATGCACTTATCTATCAACCTACCTACCTACCTACCTATCATCTCTATCATTCTATCATCTATCTATCTATCTATCTATCTATCTATCTATCTATCTATCTATCTATCATTTATCTATATATCCATTAATCTATTTGCATATTTTATACCAGTGCATGTATTTGTATATATCATGTTTTTGCTTATATATCTATTTATTATATATTTACTTATATATGTATATATAAAGTAAATTCACATATACGTGTATTTCTATTTTTGATATCTGTAGGAGACTGATGCCAAGAGCCCTCAACCACCACGAATATTAAAAAAAAAGCCTCATAAAGGTTTAAAATCTCTCATAAGAAATACTCTGGTAGCACAGGTACAACATTTCTCTGAATCTTTGCTTTATGGATACAGAAAGCCAACTGTGAATGTGAATTGGCTTCCATTATTTTAGTGGTTATAACTAGCCATGTTCAGAATTCATAGAGCATAAGAACAAGAAGAACAAGTTTGAACAGGCTCAAGCTGTCATCCAGAGCTGGGATGCCATCAAGAAAACTTAACTTGGGTTCTTGACATTTTTCAAGTTTTTGAAGCAGACCACCCAATTCATTTAGAATAATCAATAGTTAAAGCTAGCTGAAGAAAAGTTGGAAGAAGGAGAGGTAAGTGGAGAAAAATCTAGTTCAATAAAAACAATTTTTAAAAATTGGAAAAAAGCTAGCTGATGAACATACTGATATCTTCAAAATATTTCCACAGCAACATAAGTAATCAGTGTTTAATGGAATAACTAGGGGTGACAACTTAGTCAAGTCAACACAGCCGAAGACCTTCCCAGGTGGTGTGATTTTAATCTCATTTGCCTCAGACTCATAGACCCCAACCTATATAGATCTCATGATTGTTCAGACTGAATGAATGACGAAAAGAGAATGGCTGAGAGAACTTCTCATCTGTCTTCCCTAAGACATTACGGAGCTAAACCACATGTGGACCAGAGGTCTTTACATGTGCATTCTCTACTTCTTTGCATGTGCATTGCCCAAAGAGTGATACATTTAGGGAAACTGCTTATCTTCTGCCTCTGACTTCTTATATTTGATTTTGTCAGTAGATCATGAGGAATAAATTTTAAGGTTTTATTAGACAATAAAACTCTGCAGTAAGTCAAGTCCTCTTGATTGATAAAGATTGCCTACATAAGCCTAATTGATTGTTCTCTATTGGGACCTTTCCAATTGTCTGTGTATGCAACTATATAAATATGACACCTTCTTCCCCTCTGCTCACTCTTTTTGATTTGAAGCAGAATGTTTATTGAGCTCCCTGACAGGAAGCTACTTCTACTTTTTATTTATTGGGCATGTGTGTGTGTGTGTGTGTGTGTGTGTGTGTGTGCACATGTGTGCGCACGTGTGTGTGTTATTTTGAGGCTCAAATGAAAGAATCTAAAAAGCTCTGCTGGACATACTGTGAGGAACCCTTTGCTTCAGGGTTATCAACTGTAATTTTTAAAAGAGAGGCATAGAGCTGTTCTCTTTTCTATACTCTAATATATTAAGTCATTTTTGATTTCCATTTAGAAAAGCCTTATCAGGTCACCGAATATATTTGTTGAACTTAATATTCCAAGAAAAATTATCTGAAATTGTTCCTTTTAGAAAGCAGTTATAAAGAGATTTATGACTTTAACTTCTTAGACTTATTTTTCAGAATCACAGATAGGACACAGAAAGATTGTTTAGCTTCCATTAGGTTCCTAATGTTTCTTAGTAGCTTTTACAGAGCTGGTAAGCAAAAATTAGACACCAGAGGCCACCGAGGGACATATCCTTCATTCAATCCCACCTTTTACTAATGCTCTGATGAATAAATGCACTTGGATCCTGTTTTTTTATGACATCTGGTCGTCACGCTGACAAGACTGTGATCTCTGAGCTATAGACTTGAGAGTAATTTCCTGCCTGCTGAGAACACAGTGTCAGGGAATATGGAATGAGTTTATTTAACATGTCCTTCTGGACACACTAGGCCGTTCCGTTCTAGGGCATGCTTCTGAAATGGCCAAGACAGCAAGCACAGAACACTGCAAAGAGGATAGGATTTGATCCTGACATATAACCATCTGTACATTCATTTCCAGGAATGGATACCAGAATGAGAAACTAAGGACATGAGTTTTAACATGCATATAAATTAATTTGCTAAGGATAATATAGCAAAATACCACAGATGTTGTGGCTTAAATAAGAAATTTACTTTCTCAAAGTTCTGATATCAAAGGAATCTAAGGTCAAGGGGAGATTTGTTTCCTCCTGGGTCCTCTTTTAGTTGCAAATGGTTATCTTCTGGCTGTGCACCACAGAGTCTTTTCTCTGTTGTCTCTGAGCATCCCAATTTCTTCTTATAAAGACATGAATCAGGTGAACCAAGGGCCCATGTTAATGAATTATTTTTAACTTAATCACATTTTAAAAGGATTTAATCCAAATATGGACACATTTTGAGTGACTGAGGGGCAGGACATCACCCTATAAGTTGAGAGAGGTGCATTTCAACCCCTTACAAGTATGAAATAGTTCAGGATGTGGTTCTGTGGTAATGAGTTTTTTTCCATTAATTTTAGGGCAACTTACTGGTAAAAGCTGAGTAAACTTTTCTATTGTACATACAGGACAATGTTCATGACAAGTAGTTGACATGGTTGGGGAATCAAATTGATAGGGTCAAAATCTGTGGGTAGAGAAATGGTCTCTAGAATTAAAAGAAGGGTGAGAAAGTCAGAAATTTTTGTTTTCCATGTTATGCAAAGGAAAGAAATAAACACTTCAGTTTCACATCACTCCAGTGAGACCTTTCCTATAGCTTTGACCTTCAAGTTTCCACTCCGGAAACATTGACCACACTAGAATGCAGCCTGGCCTGGCTGCTCTAATTTAGCTTTCTGTAGCAGACACTGCAGGTGTTTTGCTTCTTATGGTTTCTTTTTTGGAGGAGTTACCTTGAGTTACTGGGGTGTGATCTATCTCATCTTTTAGACTTGTAGAACTAGGCAGTTTTGGAAATGAATAGGTGTCCAGATCAAGACTGTCCACTTGTTAGCTGCTAGTTGAAGTAAAACCGTGAAGCTTAGCAACACCCTGCTGAGAAACAGTGCAAACTCTGTGAAGAAAAACACTTAAAAGAAATCCCATACTAGCTCAGAATTGAGAATTAGATGGTTATTTATTTAGGGGTAGACTCACAAATCAGAATCTTCTGCTTGAATGGCGATCATAACCTGATATCCACAACCGGAACAGAGGCCGGAAAAGAAGCTTGATGCATGCTCTACATTAGCACATATAGTATAAGAGACCATGCCCCAGTGGGCAGGTAACCACTGGCTGTAAGACTTCCTACAGCAACTCTGCAATGAGCAATAATTGAGACAGAACAATCTGGGTTGAAGCAGACACTTTTCTGAGAATGTCACCCTTAGTCAACTTCTTATTTTGTACTCTCCTCTGCCCAATCCCTGTCAGGCACTGGTGATAACATGTCCATAAATATACCTTTGTTCACATAACCCTCAAGTCCAAGTGTAGCTCTTACTTCAGGTATGACTGACATTATTCCTTTGGTCATCTCCCTCTACTTTGGCAAGACAACCATAATGGACTCCACATTTACAACTTTCCAGTTCATCAAGATCTACAAGAGGAAGGTACTGATACTCTTACTAGCTGGTATTGTATTATCACAACAAAATCTTAGAGTTTATATATGAAGAGAAACTGTTTTAAATGGTCCATGGTTTGGAAAGTCCAAGTCCAAGATGAAGTAGATTCATTATCATGGGCCTTGGTGGTTTGGATAAGAATGTCTTCCCAGAGGCTCATATATTTTAATACTTAGTTGCCAGTTGGTGGAACTGTTTGAGAAGGATTAGTAAGTGTGGCCTTATTGGAGGCAATTTCAAAAGACTCACACCATTTCCAGATAGCTCACTGCCTTGTGGTTGTAGATCAAGATATGAGCTCCCAGTCATTCCTTCACTCTGCCATAGAGGTCTCTAAACCTCTGAAACCATAAGCCAATTAAACACTTTCTTTTATAAGCTGTCTTGGCTTTGGTGTATTGTCACAGCATTTGATATGTAAAGTAACTAAGACAGGTCCTTTGGTGAGGATGGCAATTACAGAGACACTGTGAGAAGACAAGCTCTTCACACATAAGCCAGAAAATCTGGGGGAGAAACAGACAGACAGACAGATAGATGATAGATAGATAGATAGATAGATAGATAGATAGATAGATAGATAGATAGATAGATAGATGATAGATAGATAGATAGATAGATAGATGATAGATAGATAGATAGATAGATGGATGAGATAGGTGCTAGAGGAGGCTAGGGGGTCTACAATACCCTTTGGGGAACACCCCAAAGCCCTAACTAAATGCATTCTATTTAGCTTTACTTCTCAACATTTTTCTTCACATGTGGGGGACCAAACCTTTGACCCACGTCTCTTAAAGGGACATTCTATAATAATCTCCCAAAAACATCATCACCAGTCCTATGTTTATTTGGTCCAGTTTAGTATATATGTCTACCCTTGAATATTTCTGACTCAGTAGGTCTGGATAGACTTTCCCCCATCTAGAGCCAGACCAGAGCTAAGGAAATGATAAGCCTTTTAAGGGTATAAGAAAAAAGTGCACAGACACTGAGTAGACAACTAAGGGGTTCATACACAGAATGAGGAAGATGAAATAGTTAACATTTACAAGCCACTTCATCCTCACTGTTAATCAGAGGTGCAGCAATAACTGTAAAGTATTGCAGCGACGATTAAATGACATAGTATAAATAAAACATCCTAGCCGTGACTGGCATGTAAAAGTGTTATAGTAAAGAGTGGAATCCATGTCTGAGAGGAGACATGCCACTGTCTCCTACATTAAGAGTTTATACAATTGTGCAGGTCAGTCACCTGTCTAAGGGACCAGCCCTGTGAAGGTGGTTTCTGCATAAGCCAAGCTAAAGAGATGGGCACAATGTTTATCCCTTTAGTGAAATGATGTCCTTTTCTTTCCTGGAGTTCTCACCTCCCCTCAGAAGAGTCCCTGAAAGCCACCATGAGCTTCTGTTGGATCTTCTTGACTTTCTGAGTCTGATCTTCCAGATGCTGGCCAGAACTTCAGTATGTGTTTCTGGTACCTTGGACTTCCTTACTGTTTCTTCTAAGAGCTCTTCTTGGCCATGTGTCTCCTTGTCCACCCTGTAGCAGGCTTCCATGCCAGCTTAACTCCCTTGTCATGGCTTTTCTCCTCCTTTCATTCTCCTACTCTGGAAAGTTGCCAAGACTTACAAACTTGCCCTTGGGTTTTTCATTAAAACTCTAATAAAGCTATCTTTATCTCATTGAGTTTGTTCTTAAATTATTTTATTAACAAGACTAAGAACCCTGAGGGAGATCCTGGTTTCTCTGGTATCACATGACAACTCTGCCAGGAATCCTCCAAATTTCCAGAAGCATCAGTTCTTCTACAATGGATAGCTATTATTATTGTGTAAATTGTGATCATTATGTATAGAACAAATAATAAAAACCTAGAGACAGAAATTGGGGTTCAACTCGAAAACCAGAAAATCAAAGCAGCCAACCCACTAGAGAAGTCTTACCTCTACTAAGTCTGGGTGACAACAAACTAAGCAGACAGCCTCTCTCTCCTCTCATTTTATATTCCCTCTAATGTTGGGATTAAAGGCACATAACTCCCTAGTACTAAGATTAAAGGTGTAGGCTACAACCACCTGCGTTTATTTTTGTATTGATGTTGTGTAGCCCAGGGTGGCCTTGAAGTCACAGAAATCCATCTGTTTCTGTCTCCCAAATCCTGGGACTAAGGTTATGTGTCACCATTGCCTGACTTCTGTGGCGTTAGCTTTGTGTCTGGTCTCCAGGCAAGATTTATTTATCAAAATACAAATTTTATATGACTATAATTATGTCTCGCCATACCCGACCCTGATACCTAAAGAATTTCACTATCTTACTTTAGGTTTCTGTGCAATGAAATGAGGTGGGCATAAACGAGCTGTAAATGACATCTTCTGGTCCTGTGTTTGGGATAGCAAGGATTTCCGGGTATTTTATTGACATGTGTCAATAAAAAGGAATCCTTTCAGCTTTGTGAATTTTATTGTAATTATTACTTCATTGTAAAGAATGAGAAGCACCTCTTATTTTCAAGGCTGTGGGAGTTGTTGGGAAGACAAGAGGAAACTAAAATATACAGTATTAATTTCTTCTGCTTTCATGGGAATGAGTTTGGAGTGGTTAAGGGTGTAGCCATTAAAAGAGAAAACAAGATTTGTTTCTTTCCCTTCTTTTCTTCCTTCCTTCATTCCTTCCTTCCTTCCTCCCTCCCTCTATTCTTTCCTTTCTTCCTTTTGCATTAAATAGTGAAAGCCAATTTTATCATTACACATATGGTAATGGGAAGTCCTGTCTATTGGTTAACTGATGGACTAATGTGGGATTCCCCTCTGTATGTTGTGATTACCAGTATTGAATAAAGAAAACTGTCTTGAGCCCATGATAGGGCAGAACATAGGTAAGCGGGGAAAACTAAACTGAATGCTGGGAAGAAGATGGGCAGAGTCAGAGAGAAGCCATGGAGCTGCAGAAGACAGATGTTGGGAACTTCACCCAGTAAGCAATGGGCACATCATGATACACAAATTAATAGAAATGGGTTAAATTAATGCATAAAAGTTAGCCAATAAGAAGCTAGAGCTAATGAACCAAACAGTGATTTAATTAATACAGTTTCTGTGTGATTATTTCGGGTCTAAGCTAGCCAGGTGGCCTGGAACCAACATTGGCCTCCTCTCACTACAATGGACTTTCCATTACATTGCTGAACAGATCTTCAAATTTCATGCTTCATGGAAAAGTTTGCTGGATACTATGGGCCTGTGGGCTGAAGATGGATGCCTCAATGATACAGAAGAACTTTGGGTGACTGTCCAGGCAGCGAGATGTCTCTGTCAATTCTAGAGTTTTGGAAGTTGCTTACAATGTACTTCTTGTTTACTTAGGTAATAAGTAAAAGAATCCTTCTGGAGTCTTTGATGATGTTGAAGAATATATAATTAGAGTTATAGTTTTCCTTGGCTATGATAAAAGATAGAGTAGATATAAATATTGTAACCATAATTCTTGCTTGATACCTATTTTTATATGTAATTTTACTATGTTAAAGTTAAATTTTTCTTTTTTATTTAAGCAGAAAAATGGGAATGATATGGAAAGTCCTTCTGTCTATATATTGCTTTTATTGGTTAATGAATAAAGAAACTGCTTTGACCTCTAGCAAGGCAGAACTTAGCTAGGCAGGAAAAACCAAACTAAATGCTGGGAGATGGAAGGTGGAGTCAGTGACAAGCCATGGTGCCACCATCAGAGACAGATATGCCAAAACTTTGCCAGTAAGCCACAGCCACATGACAATACACAGATTAATGGAGATGGGTTAGTTTAGGATATAAAGTTAACCAGAAATACACTTAAGCTATTGGCCAAACAGTATAGCAAATAATAGAGTTTCTGTGTGATTATTTCAGGGTTGAGCATCTGGGAACAAACAAGCGGCCTCCTACTACACACAGGCATGTGTTAAACAATAGTAAAATATACCTTTGTAGAATGTATTATTTCTGGTTAAATTTTTAGATTCCATTTAGACATTTCTTGAGTGAATATAAATATATTCAAATTGAACTGCACATTTACATTTAAGTGTTTGAACTTTTTTTTCTTGGAAATAACCTTAAAATATAATTTTTAAATTATCCATGAGTTATTGCTACTTAGAAGAACATACAAGGGAAGACAAAGTTAAACAGTAAATGCTAGTTTTACCTTTATTATTTTGCCTTCATGATGTGGAATTTCCCTCTGTATGCAGTGATTGCCATTAATGAACAAAGAACTGCTTTGAGCCTACAGCAGAGCAGGGCAGGACAGAGCAGAGCTAGGTGGGGCAAAGCAGAGCTAGGTGGGGAGGGCTGAATGTTGTAAGAAAGAAGGGCAGAGTCAGAAAGAAGCCATGGGGCTACTGCCCTAGTCAAACGTGCCAAAACTTTGCTGGTAAGCCACTGCCACGTGGCTATACACATATTAATAGAAATGAGTTAAATTAAAATGTAAGAGCTAGTCAATAAGAAGTTAGAGCAAGCAGTGATTTAATTAACACAGTTTCTATGTGGTTACTTTGGTTCTTGGTGGCCAGGACTAACAAGCAGCCTCCAACATCTTCAAACCTCTGAGAAATATGCATTTAATTCTGAAAGTTAGGTTAATCTTACAATTTCAGTATAATACAATATAATACAAATGTTTCCTTTAAGGATACATCTTTATTACCCTGAGAAAAATTATTTTCACTTCTGGATACAGCTTTCTTTCTTGTCACCTGTTAATAGTACGCACTCATTTTCAAAGAAAAGTAAATTAGCAGCCAGATATACCCATTAGTGTTATATTTGGACCAGGGAAGACAAAGAGTGTGCGAAAAAATGTTAGCTATGTCTTCATCTAGAGTTTGAGACAGGCATATCTCCAACTTCAATTTCCACCTGCTGCTCCTCTGACATGGCCACTGACAATAATTTATTTTGTTTTACTCTGTACAGTACTCTTTTAGCCCCTTTGTCCTGAAGTGTATTCAGTGAAATGTGGCAGGCTGATTGGGTTTGTAAGAAACAGATCTCAGATCAAAAACATGGCCAGGAATCCATTATCTGGGAAAATAGCACAGAAATTTTGCTTAGAAATCTGACTTAAAACTAGTCATTTCTCACTAAAGAAAGTGCAGAGAATAAAATAAAAGCAAGGCTCAGATGTCTGATTTTTGTCTAATTGAGAACTTCTGCACCTCAGAAGCAAGCCCTACTTTGCCTTCCTGAGGTAATTAGGGGAAGACACAGGCAAGCACGGCTCACAGCAGTCCGGCTTTACTCTCCTTGGTGGCCATTACCTGACACTGATTTGAGCAATCAACACCGTGTGCTTTCTGATGTGAAGGAGGGTAGGATGAAGGAACCTCATATATTCCAGAGAGAAAGTGTTTAAAACCTGCTCCCTGGCTGTGTAGACACAGGCAACATGTTTGACTTCTCTGATCCTCATTTTGTGTACCAAGTGGAGTTTTGTATCCTTTAAAGGACTTGATGAGAATTGAGTGATCATGAAGATGAGTAAGGATCACATTCCTTTCATTTGGTAATAAGTGTTAGAAAACCTTGACTTTTATCTTAAAGCTTTCTAATTTGTTACATCTAGAAAATTTCTCATAGAGGAGTTAAAATAAAATAGATACAGACTCTTCCTTATTGCTGATTTTAGGGTAAAGGATATACGTGGGTCTGTGACACAGTTGCATCTTGAATTAGAATCACCACAGGGTTTGTGCCCATGTAGAAAGTGATAAGACACAAAGAAGTTTGGAACAATGACTTGGCTTAACTTCTTTCTGATAGAAGAGTTGCTAAGTGTTAAGAGTTCAGAGTCAGAATGCAGGCAAATTTGAAGGCAGAATAAGCATGTGAACTGAGTGGGAAGGAAAAGAGCCTGACTGTACAACAGGGGGAAAGAGCAGAGAAAAAGAGTTTGAAGGAGAGGGAAAAGGAAAAAGGTGAGAAAGGCAGAAAAGAAAGGAAGGGTTGGGAACACACAGAAGACTCTTCCAAGGGCTTCAAGGGCTGTCCATTGACTCAAGTTCTAAATCAAAGTCTGCGTACTTAGCAGGGCTTTGGAATCATCCACAAAACTAAATTTGTCAATGATTTCTAGCGTGCAGCAAGAGTTAAGAAAAAAAAGTAAATGTCTGGCTAAAATGCATGTGCAATTCCTCTAGAAATAATCATGCAACTCTATGGTGGAACGCGATATTTGATGATCCTACCAGGCTCTTAACTACTAAGGAGCTCCTGCGGAGCTCGTCTCTCTTCCTGCAAGGGGTGTCAAGTGATGGAGAAAAGAATAAATAATGTGAACGATGTGCAAATTGGTGCCTCTGCCTTCACTTTCAAAAACCACAGGCAACTGCTTACACACCGATTTTGCTGTTTCCCTATTTTACAAATGGAATTTTCTCTGGCAGCTAAAGTTGACAGTCACTTGGTTGGAAATGTAGGATTCTGCGAAGAAAGTTTTGTTACTGATGATAAGACTCAATGTCATATTTCCTAGGCTGCTGATTGCAACAGGTGAAGACTTTTACAACTTCTCTAGCTCGTTCTTCTACCTCCTTGAGAGCCCTGGTGACATATCACCATTAAACAGGCTACTTTTGCCTTTGCTTCTTTTGGAGCACATAGCTTCAGAGAGCCCTATAGTGTAATATACCACACCAGTTTTCTGCCAGGCAGTGTTCCCAAGATGCTCCTGACATGATCAGACCAACTGACCGTGGGGTACATATGACTCTCTTAGAGATTTCCTGTCCATATAGAGCTTAAAATTCCCAAGAATATCCATAGTAAGAAAGTATCTTTAAATTTTTTAAGGGTTCTAAAAGTTATTTGAATGAAACCATTCTTGATTCTTTTAAAATTTATAAATATATTTGAAAAACATTTTAGTTATGGAATGAGAATGATCTTCTAGACTAATATCTAGTTACAAACCCAAGAAATCAAATAATAATTAAGAAGAAAAACAATGACAGCAAACCCCACAGGGATGCTGAGAATAACTGGGTCAGATTATGAATAATATATGTAATAAGTAGTATAAATCAAGTGACATGATTCATATATCATACCTATTATAGTTCCTCATATAATTTTCTTCCTTATCTGAAACATATCAATCTTATGTTAAATACACATACACGCACATGCAGACACACATGCACAAACACATGCACATACACATGCATGTACACATGTACACACACACACACACGCACACAGAGTATTGCAGAGCCTGCACACACACAATTTCTATTCTGCTGGCCCAGCATAGAGAATGCACTGAACTTCACCACTATCAGCTCCCATCTTTGCATGCCTGGGCCATTTGTCCCTGTGTCTATTGTTTGACTTTCTGTGAACTGACAGCAGAACAGAATGTCTGTGGCTCAGTAGGTGCTTGCACCTGGATATCTGATGATTCAACTATCATAGATGGTAGAAACGATAAGGATGGTGCTGGAACACCAAACACGATGAAAGCCTACCCAGGTCTATCCTGATAGTCTATTCTTTCCTAAGCAATAAAATGTGGATTTGAAGATTTGAGTCTTGTGGAGGGCACAAAGCTCTCAGCCCTCTCATCCACTCTCTCTCTCACATATATACATATGTGTACAGCTCATATGTCAGAGTCAGAGGACAATCTTTGGGGTTCCACTTTCTCCATCCTGCTTGGGATCTCAGGATCAAACCCATATCATGAGACTTGGTGGTAAAAGCTATCACCCACTGAATCATCTTGCATATCCTGAACACTTTTGGTACTCCTGCCTAAATCCCTCTGGAAGACTCTCAGCAGTTTTCTAGTCAAACACATACATAGTAAATACTTTTTGATAATTTGTTTTTTACTATAAAAAGCAACAATGTTTGCTAATGAATTAAATTTACCAGCATTTAAACTTTATTTACAGTGACCATTGTAACCCTGATTTATGATTTCCAAAATGTAACAAATGTTTTTCCTTAAATTCTCCCTTAAGTTTTGCAATAGAATAGTTTATTTTTTAATATTTAGCTGAGGTCAGGACTCTTTCAGACCACAGTTTAATAACCAGTTTGAAATGTTATTCTGTTATTTTAAATATATGGAGACTCTCTCACAGGCCTTTGTTAAACAACTTCTAATAAAATTAAAATATTCCCATATCTATATCATTTTTTTCTTTTGAGAAAAAATAATATAGATGTTTTTGCTTTTAGGTAAACCTGTGATGATACTTTGTTTGTGCTGTAACAAATAAAGCTTGCCTGAAGATCAGAGTGCTGGGCTAGCCACACTAGCCAGCCATAGAGGCCAGGCAGTGATGGCACACACCTTTAATTCCAGCACTTGGGTTACAAAGGCAGACAAATCTCTGCGAATTCAAGGCCACCCTGAGCTGCTGAGATTCAATCAGTCTAAAAGAGAAACCGAGCCAAGTTGTGGTGGTTCATACCTTTAATCCCAACACTAGGGGGTGGAGAGAAGAAGTGATAATGCTGGGCAGAGAGAGGAATATAAGGCAAGAGAAAACAGGTGTTCAGGTTTCAATCTAAGGTTTCTTAGAGAGAGCATTTAGTCTGAGGACTTGTAAAGACAGGATACCCTGTTTGGTCTGATGATTTTGTAGAGCTAAAAACTAGTGGCTGGCTGCTCTGCTTTCACCCCTAATATTTGACTCTGGGTTTTTATTATTTAAACTGATCAGATACTGTGTTACATAAACCTGCTTCGTATACCATAGTCAATTCTCTATTGTATCAGGGCTTTAATCCTACCCAAGAACTGGAGGAAACTTAAGTTTTTCGTTACAGTTTCATATGTTATAAGCTAACAAAAATGGCAAACAGAAAGATGAGATTCAGGGGAAACTGGAATTTCTCACAAGTGAATATCTCCCCTGTACCTTATCGTTTGCAAATCAAGCAGAAGTAAGGTTGCTGCACAGGAAAAAAGAAGGTAGATATTGTGTACAGTTTCCGGTTTCATACCCCAGACTTAGAGATTGAAACCAATGATGCTTCTGGAGATAAAGCAGACTAAAGCTATGCAACATTGGGCCAAGGCTTTGTATCATGTTAAAAGGCCAGGATATTTGTAGCTACTTCTGCAGAAGCCTGATCAGAGAAAATATACAAAATGTCATCAAGCACCCTCCCCGTTTCTTGATATTAAGAATTTCAACCTACAAAAGCCATTTGGCCTTGCTGATGTGGGTCATTGCTCAGGGCTCCTTTATAATTCCTAGTTCTCTGCTTCTCCCTTTAGCATCCTCGAGACTCTCTGCTGTCAGGCAAGAGAAAAGTGGGAACGATGGGATCCATAAGAAGGCTCCTATCATCTCCACCATGTAAGAATCTCTTTCCTCCTCATCTCTACTTACAGTAAATTAAATGGTCCATTACGAAAGGGCTGTGCTTACTTGAAACTACATCCAGTAAGAAGTAACAGAGGAGACCAGAAAGACAGGCCTCCTACCAGGCTGTTTCAATAATGAAAAGGATTCCTATCTACAGGTAGATAGACAGGAAATGAGAGGAAAGTATGACACTATGTCCATTCAGCAAAATAATAGAAGCGGATTTACTCCTTGGGCTTGAAAAATAGTGTAGCTCTCAGACCTCATCGAAGATTCATCATGCAGTAGACGGTGGCTAACACCAGACATTCACAGTTGGTCAAAGTGCACAGCCACAAAAGTTTCCCAGCCCTTCTCCAAGATTCAGAGGCCATGTAGAAGTGAGCAACAAGACTGTGAGAGCCAGAGGTGTGGGAGGACTGGAGCAAAACAGAACCTTCTAGGCAGGACTCACAACAGCTGTTGTTCCGGCACGGGACCTGCACGAGGTGAAGGCAGTCAGCATTCTGGCGTGGCGGGCACGAGGTTTGCAAGCTCCTACTTGTAAAAGAGAAGCTATGTGCAATTGGTGGCTTCTGGGGAAGGAGAATAGGTCTTCTCTCTTTTGTTTGTACATTTGTTTAATGCTTTTCATGTGGTATAATTTGGTCATGTTTTCACTTCTCCTACTTCTCCCTGGTCCTCCCCATCTCCCTACGCATGAAATTTTATGTTTTTTACCCCACTCTTTGTGTGTCTGTCTGTCTCTCTCTTTAAAATACCAAAAAGAAAAAAGAAATACCAACATAAGGAACAATACTAACAACAACAAACCCACTAAAACAAACATCACAAAAGACCAAAAAGACACAATGTGACAGCAAAGCAGGTAAAACTAAAACGCCACAAAAATACCACTGAGTTCACTTTTTGTTGGTCAACTACTTGTGAGCATGGGCCTGCCCTGAAGAGTGATTGCTATACACAGAAGAGTAAGCTTTCTTTAGGGGTGTGGCTATGGGTAGGTTGAACAGGCTCCAGGGGATGGTCCCATACCCAGAAGTATATGAACAGCACAACTATGGGTCTATGAGTTTCTAAATGAACCATACTTATCACACACCTCCACCAAGCCCCAAGGAATTTCCCAGAATAGGGAGCTGAAAGATTGTCACAGCAGGAGGGTAGCAGATAACTTCAAGGAAACTATTTTCAGGACACACCAGGACAGCTGCACATAAGAACTCATAGTGATTGTGACAACAGGCACTAGACCTGCACAAGTCCAAGCCAGATAAAAATTTCAGTATGGAAGTAGGGAGGGGACCATGCAGTTTAGCCTTGGACTAGCCAAGAAGCTATTAGTACTTGATAGCTTCTGGGAAAGGAAGACTTAGTATTCTTTAATTGTGTGACCCCTCTCCCAGGCTGACCATATGTCAGGGCATGTCCATTCTTGGGCAACACAAATGAACTCAATGGGTTTAAAGAAATAAAAAAGAAAACTCTAAGTTGAATGTATGAAGAAGTGGTGGTGAAGACGATTGATCTGGAAGGAATTGAGTGTGTGTATCACCAAATACACTGTATAAAATTCTCAAAGAACTAATAAAAACTTCTAAAAGACCTATGCTAACAATTGCTTCATATACTAACAGAATGGACTGTGGTGGGGGAAATCTAATGAAGGACTCTTATTGAGTACTTTGATTGTGCCCTTATGTGATGTGGGATTTCCCTCTGTATGCTGTGAATATGTTTTATTACTGTTGGTTAGTAAAGAAGCTACTTTGGCCTATGGCAAGGCAGAATAGAATTAGGTGGAAAAACTAGACTGAATACAGGGAGAAAAAAAGTGGAATCAGGAAGATACCATGTAACTGCCGAAGGAGAAAGTTGCTGAAACCTTATTGGTAAGCCACAGCCATAGAATAATAGAAATGGGCTTATTTAAGATGTAAGAGCTAGGTAGAAATATGCCTAATCCGTTGGCCAGACAATGTTGTAATTAATATAGTTTCTGTGAGATTATTCAGGATGTAGGCATCCGGGAAATGAAACACAGCCTTAGTCTACACCTTTGATATTGTGGCTCTCAATGTCACCCTTTGTTTAGCTGTCTGACTTCATATCACCTACTTGCTATACCTACACTCCAGTTGTTTCAGTTGATGATTGGGTCTAATTACTGTGGTAGTGATGATGAAATGTATTCATCATTTGTGGTCAGTCTCCCTCACAGGCTTCAGGGGACATGGGACTGATCTCTAAAGCCAAGAAGTGGGAAACATGAAGATGACGATTTTGTGTATGGTTATTTCAAATATATTGCACAATCTGCCAATTCATGTGATGCTCCTACTCCCCACTGCAGACATAGTGACTACATGCCCCATTTGGGATTGCCACAAGCTTGTAGAAGATTGGTGTAACCTGTCTGTGATTTCCTGTGAGAATGAAGTAAAATATTGATGTTTTCTGCCCGTCCTCTCTTCCCTTCTTTCTTTATTCCTTCTTATCTTTCCATCCTCAGTGTAACCTGGTCAGTCATGATTAACAGAATTGATCATGTCTCCTTCATTTAGTAGTATAGATCAAACAATATCAACAATTGTCTGCTAGGGATACATTAGTCTTACGTCCTTAGTAAGTACCATAAATCACCTTTGTATGATAAAAAAATGCTGAGATGTAAAGTTCTGTGATTTATATAATGTCAAAACAGCTAACTTTTTCCTTTTTTCTTTTTTTTATTGAAAAAAAAATTTCCGCCTCCTCCCAGCCTCTCATTTCACTCCCCCTCCTCCCACTCCTCTCCCCCTCCCCCCACTCCTCTCCCCCTCCCTCTCCAGTCTGAAGAGCAGTCAGGGTTCCCTGCCCTGTGGAAAGTCCAAAGTCCTCCCCCCTCCATCCTGGTCTAGGAAGGTGAACATCCAAACTGGCTAGGCTCCCACAAAGCCAGAACATGAAGTAGGATCAAAACCCAGTGCCAGGGGGCTGGTGGTTAAGAGCATTGCCTGCTCTTCCAGAGGTCCTGAGTTCAATTCCCAGCAACCACATGGTGGCTCACAACCATCTGTAATGAGGTCTGGTGCCCTCTTCTGGCCTTCAGGCATACACACATTGTATACATAATAAATAAATAAATATTAAAAAAAAAACCCAGTGCCATTGTCCTTGGCTTCTCAGCAGCCCTCATTGTCCACCATATTCAGAGAGTCCGGTTTTATCCCCTGCTTTTTCAGTCACAGTCCAGCTGGCCTTGGTGAGCTCCCAATAGATCAGCCCCACTGTCTCCATGGGTGGGTGCACCCCTTGTGGTCCTGACTTCTTTGCTCATGTTCTCCCTCCTTCCGCTCCTCATTGGGACATTGGGAGCTCAGTCCGGGCTCCTGTGTGGGTCTCTGTCTCTATCTCCATCCAGCACCAGATGAAGGTTCTATGGTGATATGCAAGATATTCATCAGTATGGCTATAGGATAGGGTCATTTCAGGTTCCCTATCCTCAGCTGCCCCAGGAACTAACTGGGGACATCGCCCTGGGCACCTGGGAGCCCCTCTAGGTCCATGTCTCTTGCCAACCCTAAGATGGCTCCCTTAATTAAGATATGTGCTTCCCTGCTCCCCTATCCAACCTTCCTTTATCCCAATCATCCCGTTTCCCCAAGTTCCTCCCATCCTCCCCTTCTCACATTTCTCTCCCCATCTCCCCTTACCCCCTCCCACCCCACCCCCAAGATCCCAATTTTTTGCCCGGCAATGTCTACTTCCCATAACCAGGAGGATAGCTATATGCAAAACAGCTAACTTTAAGTGCAGCTGAAGATATTCAGCCTGAGGGTCTTCCAGTATAGATTTTTCCAATTCACATATACTTTTCCAGTGCAGAAACATTTAAATAGTGAGCCCATTAAATGAAATAATTCTATTACAAGCAAGAATTTAGCTTAAAGATAGTTAATTGGTTAAGAGTTTAATGATAATCTGAACAATTGTGACATCCAGCTGATAGTTGTCATGTAGTTTTTATAAGAAATGAGGCAATTATTTTTATCTCATGAAATTTTCATATTTTTGAGGAGAACAGTAATCTTCTAACTCCTCCCCTCTTCTTAACTACAAAATCTTTTAGAAAATACTCTAGAATACATGGTGAATTGCTAAATAAAAGCAATCCTTCCTGAACTTCTAAGTAAACATGCTATTTAGACAGCATTGACATTATTAAAATTTAAAACCTAGAATGAAATTATTTTAAATCTCTTTTATTTAAGTATTTTTTCTCGAATCTTCACAAATTATTGAAGCTAGACAATGATATTAAGTAGCTTTCTATCTTCAGTCAATGCAGAGGTAACTCAGCCTGTGTAATTAGACAAACTTCCCCAGATTCACAGAATCTATCGGAATTTAAGGCAGATCATTCGTGCTGTTTCATTCTAAAACATGAACCATAAAATTTATATCTTTGGTTATTTATGCTAAATGTATTTATTTATACCAAATCAGTCAGAAATTTTAAATCCCTTTTTTTAAAAACTATAATATTATGGTTACAGACACTTGCTTTGGAATTCTAGAGTAACTCTCCACTTAGAGCCTCCATTTTCACACTTCTGAATTGAATTCTGTCTTCCGGGATGTTGTTGTGTCTAAGGTAGTATAAAATGTGTAATATTTGCCATGGAGTAAATAAATATTGTTATTAAATAATTGAAGAGGTAATTCCAAAGGCTAGTCTTCTCAATTATATTATACTTGTGAATATATGTCAGTATAAAGACATGTGTACGTATATATAAAACTTGGCATGAAAATATTCCTCATACCACTCATAAAATTCAGAGAATTAGAAACAACCAAGGACTCTAACGGGGCAGGAGGGGAATAGTTGCATAAATCATGATGTATCTGAATGCTCTTTGTGCTGCTTTGATGATAGCAGCAGAAACGCCTTTGGGCTTTCAGATTGGGAACACAGAGCACAACTACTTAATCAAACACCCGGAGTCCCACACAGAGCCACGGTGTTCCTACTTCAGAGAGAGGTTTGTACGGTGTGTACTCTGTGCGTCTTCTGTTGCAGGAGGGCCCGCTTGTTCGTCCTGACCAGCCGCTAGCTTAGCCCTAAAATAACCACACAGAAATTGTATTCATTAAAACACTGCTTGGCTCATTAGCTCTAACTTCTTATTGGCTAACTCTTATATTAATTTAACCCATCTCCATTAATCTGTATATCGCCATGTGTCCGTGGCTGACTGGCAAGTTTTTAACCAACATCCATCTCAGGCAGAGGATCCATGGCTTCTCCTACTCCACTGTTCTTCATCCCAGCATACAGCCTAGCTTTCCCCTACTTCTGTTCTTCCCTGCCATAGGCTCAAAGCAGTTCTTTATTAACCAATGAAAGCAGCACATAGACAGAAGACCTCCTACACCAATCTTCCATCTCAGCTGTTGCTGTTGCATGTAGATGTTTTGCTTCCTCTTGTGGATGCTCTGCAGATACCCACAGCTGTAGATCATCCTGTCTACCATTTTCTGGTTGAACTCTTCATGTGTTGCCATTGACTCAACTCTTGGCCTGTAACATCGTTGAAATTTCTCCCTTGCTTTTGATAAGGGTTCCTGACTTTCATTGCTGCCTACTGCAAGCTGGCCTTCTAGTCAACTGTTCTGAAAATGGGAGTTCAGGCTCTCCTTGTCTATAATGCTTTTCTCTAGACCAAGGAGATAAGTCCCTGTGTTGGGAGTGGTTGCCCAGAACCAAAACAATTACACAGAAACTATATTATTTGCAATACTGTTTGGTCAATATCTTAAGCGTATTTCTGACTAACTCTTATATCTTAAATTAACCCATTTTTATTCATCTGTATAACACCATGTGGCTGTGGCTTACTGGCAAGGTTCTGGTTCGCCTGTCTCCTGTAGATAGCTATATAGATTCTCACTGACTCTACCTACTCGCTCTATATATCTCTTTTAGTCTGAATTTACTCTGTTAAGCCATTGGCTGAAAGCAGCTTCTTTATTATCCAATGGCAATAAAACATATTTACAGCATGCATCACCTCCCACATCACCCCTGCCAATATTTGTGACTTTTTCTAAACTGAATATGTTTTCTCGGAAGAGGGAACCTCAACTGAATAATGGGCTCCATCAGATGGCTTGTAGGCAAGTGTGTAAGATGTTTTCATGATTAATAATTGATGTGGGGAAGCCCAGCCCACTGTGGTGTGCTGTGTTGGCCCTCAGAAGGTTCTGGATTATATAAGAAGGCAGGCTAAGCAAGCTATGGAGAGCAAAGTTTTAAATAATATTCCCCTATGGCCTCTGATTTGGTTCCTATCCACATCAGAGCTCTGATGGACCACTTGTTAGATGCGAGTGTGGATACGTCACTTCTGCTCTCCGGAATACCTACTTGTCAGAAAGAAAATGAATACCAATAGGGTCCTGCCTTGAGTTCCTTTCGTGGTGAACAATGACGCCGAGTGTAAGCCAAACAAACCCTTTCCTCTACATGTTTTTTTATCATGGTGTTTTGTCACAGCATGAAAATCTGACCACAACAGAACTGGTACCAGAAGAGAGGCATCACTGTGGTAGACTTGTCCATATAGTTTTAGGGAGGATTGTAGGAATGTTTGGAACCTAAGATTGGAAAAGTCACACACTCAGGATTTGTTCTGTAGGAGCCTGGAACAGGAGGATGCTGAGAGAAATGCAGTTGTGGAGACCTGGTTTATGAGAATTCTGTGGGAAGTTTGAGAATCTGTAAGGATTCCATCAGAACTGTTAGTGTTGTGTGTTTGAATTAAGATTCTGTGGTTCTGGTCAACAGGGGCTGAGCCAGTCGTAAATAACAAGAGATCAGCACCATTGGTGTGAAGGTCTTGACTTTATCACAATATTTCTCTCCAGTTTCAATCATCCTCCATTCTTAGACTTTCTTCCCCTTGTTAGTTAACATACATTCTTCTTCCCATGTAAAAATTCTAGAACTGATGGAGTTGCTTTCAAGAAAATGACACTAGTTGGAACTCCTACCTGAGCTCTTCTTGTTGTTCCCTTAACTCATAACTGGATTTGCCTTTTGCTTTGCCTGAAGTCATGCGTTTCTGCAAGAAAGGGAACCCTGCATGAGTCATATGTGGCTTCACACTGGTGTCCCATTACAGCCATTTGTGTCTTACCTATAGTTCTCCCACAGGGGAATTTATTTCACGATCAGCTGAGCCTTCCCCGGGCATCTCTAAATACCAAGTATTTCTTCCACATCTGCAGGAAAGGGAACCAACTGTTTCTTCTGTCAAAATGAGAGCCTAATGTTTCTGATTAGAACATGTGTTCAGAAGGCAGAGCTTGGATCGGTAGGGAGTAATGTGGAGATCTGGACCCCATAAGGATATTGGAACACATCTTTGGAGTACTGCACTGAGAAAAGTGTGATATATAACCTGAATTTACTGTTATTTCCCAGCACACCTTTACTGGATATCAGTATTGGCTCTAGGGCTCAGGAATCAGAATCCCAAGCAAAAGAGAACCAACTCCTACACATGCACTTGAGCTTTGTAAAGGAACCGGAGTTCACATGCTCTGGTGCTGTCAGGGAATGAGACCAAAGCGCTGATGGAGCACATGGATGAGTGTGGACACATTATTTCAGTTCTCCAAAATATCTGCATGCCAGAAATGCTGCAAAGAAAATAAATGCCAAGAACCAGCAGAGTGCCTGTTTGGTGCAGGTCCGTATGTTGTTTCCCTGTTCTCTGATCTACTTCCAGGATATTCTCTGTAGAAAGTATGGGACAGTTACTCACCCTTTACCTCTGGTGACTGAACCTGAGCCATGGTCTCTTCAAAGATCATCCAAGTAAAGCTTCTGGGCTCTTTCCAATTGAACCTCAGGTCTACCATGATTATCTTTGTGCATATCTTTGAACTGTAGTATGAATGTCTATTTTTTTTTACTTCCCTATCCTTATATTTTTATTTTACTTTTCTTTGCTACTTGCTTCTCACTCTATAAATTTTTCCGGAACTCTAAGCTTTCATTTAATTTACTTTTTTCATTCTCTCTACCAGACATATTGAAGACTTCTCTAGGGACTCAACCCACTTCTGGATGGTGTCTTCACCACAAGCTTGCTCTCGCCCACCAGGCTCCTCACAGTCTCAGGTGTATCTCCTCCTACCACTGTGATCTCTCTTTGACTAGGACACATTAGAGCTAAAAATAAGAATGCCCAGTTCGTTTGGAAGCTCACCTGTGATGTCAGCATTAAAATTTAAAATTGAGGCTGGCATAGAATAGAAAAACATTAAGAAGCTGGAAAACTAGTGTTTTCCCCTATAGTGTGAGTCAGGTACAAAAAAGGTTGAAAGACACAGAGGACAAAGGTGGAGTCCATGTCTCTAGAGTTCTACTAAATATCCAACCCTTTCAATTCTCTCAAAAGGAAAAATGGCAATGGAGATCATAGGGTTTGAAATTCTAAGTTTGGATTACATGTCATTAAAGCCAAACTGTGTTCTATTTTATGACCTGCTATGCATATTTTGTGTGATGTTTAAAATTTCCTCTTTGGAAATGTGTTCTAGGCAAAAATCAAACTATTGAGTTTATTTGTTACACTGGCCTATTTCTTCTTGTAGTGCTTAGAAAGTTCAAAGAAGGAATATACACATTTAATAAATAAAAAATATTTATTATGATACAGCATCATCAAGATTATTTGACAAAAGGCAGTAACAAGCCAAAGGAAAACACTTTTACAAGAAGCAAAACACCTTGTACAAGCACATACGTTACAGTAAAGATATTTTGCCCTTTAGGTACAGGGTATATAAGTGTACATCTCCAATTCTGAACAATTATATGAGCTAATGTTCTATTTATTCTGGAAAATTCATAACCATGTTAAGAGTAGGCATTCAGTAATATTTTAATCAGTATTGAATGTGTTCACCAAATGTCTCAGACTAAAACCCCTGAACAAACTCGCCTGTTACAGATTTTGAATAGGCGGCATTGCCTCATCTATTCTGGCAAAAAGAAAAAAAAAACCAAAAACCATAAAACACAACAACAACAAAAACTGTATGTTGATGCCTCAAGATTAAAAGACCTAGGAAGCAATATGGGTTCTCCCACTGTTTTCCAGGTTAGTAGGAACCCATCTATTTAGCATTGAACCATCTTTGTTATTGTGTTTTCCCTTGGGGGACAAGGTCTCTCTATTCAGGCCTGGAATTCATTGTGTAGACCACGCTGGCCTCAAACTCAGAGCTCTTTCTGCTCCACTTCCCATGTTCTTCTAGGCATAATGACATGTACTACCATGCCCAGCTCTGCATCATCTATTTTTTTTCATACTGTTCTTCATAATGAAAACACAGAGCCCATCATTTCAATTCTTGAGGTCTTTGCAATAAAAATGTTTAAAAATAAATTTTTAAAAGACAGAAGTTCTTGATAAGGAACTCACTAAAACCTGGGTGGTAAAATGTGGAACACTTAAGAAACACAACTCTGACATAGAGTTGATGTTAAATTCCAAACAAATGATGCTTCGGGTATTTAGAGATTTTAAGACGATGCTTTTTTGGCTGAGAAATCAGTAGCTCCAACACGAAGAAAGCAAATTAAGATGACTGAACATAAGGCATAAACAAAGATATTTAAAGGGATCAGATGCATCCCACAAATAATAGAAGAAATAAAAATAACAAGAACAATCCTTTTCTTTGGGGTTGGAAAAGGCAGGGGTAAGATGGAGTAATTGGATCACATGTATGTGGATATTACATAATAGTAAACATAAGGGGATCATAAGGAAGATATGCTAGCAAAAACATAAACACAAAACATGTAAAAATTTAAAAATGAAGCATGGTTGACAAGCAGATAGTTGAGACACTCTGACTTGATTGAGTATTGTTACACACTAGAAGACCATGAAACTCAAGTCACCGTGGAAAAACTTTTTAAAAATATATCTGAAATATTCTAAATATTGCCTTTCAACCTTACATTTTAATAACAATGTGCACAAGTTTATAAAAATGTACTTTTTAGTGTCACACACTGTCTAGTGACCTTTTTACACAATGCGCTTTCAAGCTATTTTTTAAATAACATTCTCATATCGTAAAATATCTGAAAAATAAATCCCCACTTAGAAGGATTTCCATCGCAGCTGCACTTGAGAAACATCTGACCACAGACCCAGCAGCCTTCAAAGAGACACTGGTGACAGTGACGTAGAGACCATCACTGGAACATAAAAATATTTATATTATATCCAGAGGACGATTTCCTAGTTGCGGCTAGATTGACACGACATGGCACGAATTTCATAATCACAAGTACACAAGGAACACAGGAAAACACATTCAGTTGCTAGTTCCAGGGACTCCAGTGACAATAGGAAAGTAATTGTTGCTATGAGTACACCACTAGCTTCAAGGGTAGATTTGCTTCCATAGCACATGGGAGAAACTGTGGCACCACATTGTACTTAAACTGAATCTCAGAAGTCCCACTCGTTGGTATTATTTGCTACAGTAAATGGTAAATCTTGGCAACGTGCCTTGTCCTCTTGCGGAAGGGCAACGGAGAACCTGGTTGGCACAGCACAAGTGAGTCCACAAAAGGTCTCTGACACCCCTTTGTCATCATCCCCCTTTCCAAAGTTATCAATAAACAAGCATGGAATCTGCAAAGCTCATTGTATTGACCTCGCTCAAGGACCTGTGCAGATGTATTGTCTTGCTTCTCATTTTCTCCCCATAGCACTTCCGATATAGCTCCATTTTCCTAAACAGAGACAACTACAGAAATTCAAGGTGTTACTGCGCTTTTATCCCAGGGTGACGGGCAGGCTGGGACGGGATCGCAGCAGTAAAGGGACCCTCATAAGGTCAGTGCCCGGGTCTGTCTTAGCCAGGAGTCTGCAGCCTTAGCAGAGAAGGTCTTCTGAGATGGGAGCTATTGTCCCATCTATGTCCCTGTGTCCTGTCCTCCCGTTATCCACTCACCAGGAATGTTGTTAGATGAACTAACGATTCAGTTGGCACCATCACAAGGGCTGCTCCGCTTCTAGCTTCACCAAGACGAGTGTGGGCAGATATATGTATGCACGATTGAGCAAACGAAGAGATTATTTTTGTTGATTTTATTTTTACGTTTTATTATTTTTTCCCCGATAAAAGTTACATACCTACCATATGGAATTGTGCTTTGTCATAATTCCCTTTCTTCCTAGAGAAGGTTTTTGAATAATTCAAGAGTCACAACCCTGGCCCGAACCACTTGTTCACTTGGCATCTTTCTTCTCTCTCTTAAAAGCAGCCTCAGCATTCTTTATCCCCTGCAGACTGTGGTCCTCCATCCCTGTGACTCCTCAGCCTTCTGTTTATTTCCAAAGGGATTGGCATTCCTTGGCATTTCTGGCTTCTCCATGAACATTTCACCCCTACAGGGTGGAAGAGCTTTGCTTGTAGTCCCTCAGGATGACAGAGGCGTAGGACACATTTGGAGGGGTGCAGAGCACTGACTCAGACACCGGGGAGCTGGGCACGGAGCTGCCAGAGGCCACCGAGTCTCGGAAAGGAGAAGGAGGCGTCAGGGCAGGTGAATCCTCCGGGGTTAGCTTGCTGGGTGCAGGCACGTCCTCTTCCTCTTCCAGTTCGTCTTCCTCCGTGTTCCCTTCGCGTTCATACACGAACTCCTGCAGGAGCTTGAACCTCTCACTGTCATCATCATCGTCCTCCCCGGGAGGGGAGATGGGCTCCTCTCGGAAGGTGCTCAGCTGCAGGGGCAGCATCTGCAGGTGTTGCGGGGGAGGTGGAGGCGGGTACAGCGAACGTAGCCCATTCCCAGGTGTCCCTGCGCCTGCCAGCACAGCGTGGAAGTCCGGGATCCCCGAGCCAAAGTTGGTGACCACGCCTTGCAGCTGGTCCATCAGGGATTTGGGCTGCTGCGGGGGTTGCTGAGGGGGCAGTGGCTGTTGATGCTGCTGTTGCTGCTGTGGAAGAGGTGGAGGCAAGCTTTTGGGGATGACAGGATCAGCCAGGAACAGGGGTGTCTCCTCTGCGGTTAGGTGGGGCGGCAGAGGCGGCGTGGTGGCCACAGGTGGCCCGCGTCGGTGCACTACCATGGAAGGGCTGCTGGGAGGGCTGTAGCGAGTCGAAGGGGTGTTGTCCTCCTCCTCCACATTGTAAAGGGTCTTGGTGCTGGCATCTGAAAAGGTCAGGCTTTTGCCAGAGCCTTGGTAACTTTTAGTGAGGGGTTTGATCACGGCCGTTTGGTTGCAGGCCGTCTCGTTGGTCTTCACGTGCACAGAGAGGCGCTGCCACACATGCTGTCCCTTAGGCGCCTGTCTTCCACCTGGTTCAGACCATGACACAGACTTGCCGTTAGAACTATGAATAAAATAGAGATGGGTTTATTTACACATGGATCCCGCACAGAGGATAAAATGCATCTGAATTCTGTCCACCCCAACGCACTGCAATTCAACTGCACCGTCCACCTCCTCTGCTTCCCTTTATAGTAAATGAAACACTGGCAACGTCAGCTGCCATAGACTGCCTCTGAAGAGAGAAAGAGAACAGTGTGCTCACGTTAAGTAAAGAAGAGCTGGCCCAGGAAAGTTTCTGGTGAGAAAGCCCAGTCTATTGTGCAAACAGCTGCTTCTATTTAGTTATACAATTTCACAGAGTACACCCTTTACCACCACACATGCGCTAATAATGAAACAGTCCCATTGATGACAATTAATGAAATGGTTAACAAATTAAAATTACCCTTCACTGCAAGACTAAATGATTAATGAACTACTGGAAGAATAATCTGGAAACACACAGACACACACACACGCACATAAACCATTAAGCTTCCCAGAGAAAATACAACACAGAGAGTCATACAGTCTAGGGGACGAGTTAAGAGCCACATACAGCTACTCTGACTGTGCTGTGGGATTTATGAACTAGAAGCACTCAACTGCTCCTTCTGATTTGTATTTCCCATCAATCGCATGAACACAGACATAACACCTACACAAAGAAAGTACGAGCAGGAAAAATACATACACGAGTTGCTGAAGTGTTTCATGATTTCCCATCTTTTGAAACCTCAGAACACTGTTCCTGACACACACAGTGTGTGACAATTCACATGAAGCTCAGATTTTGAGCTGCTGGTTAGGAGTTTCACCCTAAGAATACTCAAATAGGGGCACTGGAAAAGGGAGACTAGGAACAGGCTGTCAAACACAGTGCTCACAGCTTCCGTTAATTCTATTGCCAATTTTGATGCGAAGAAGACAAAATTAGGATTCTGACAAGGCAGGGGTCACTAAGACCGGGACCCTGCTTGGATCTCTCTCCACTTACCCGTGCTGAAAGAAAATCCTAGAACACTACCATGCTTCCAGCCTTCTTGGCTGTTATGGCTTGGTCCTTCAGCGCCCTGCAACAGCCCATGTGTTGGAAACTTGTGTTGCAGAGCCACAGTGATGAAGGGGAAAGGGACTTTTGGAGGTGATTAGGTTATGAGACTTCTGACTTCATTAAAGGACCACATTTCAGACTTATACCTTAATGGATTTCATAGGCGAGGTTTTGCAGCGAAAACCAGTCCCCTCCTCTTTGCTTCTAAGCCACCATCAGATGAGCAGCTGTGGCCTGCTGCATATCCTTTCTTAAGATGCTTGCACTTTGACGCAAGTTTAGAAGTGTCAGAGTGAAGTGAACATGGGCTGAAGCCTTTGAAGCCATGAACCAAAGTATATCATCCTCCTTTTAGCTGATTTTTTTCAGATATGTTGCCACAAGTATACAATGTTAACACATCAACTTTAATCCCCACAAGATCCCAACAGACCTACCAAAGAAAAAGTCATTCTGGAGAAGAAATACAAAATGTTCATGGCAACGACAAATTTTATTTATTCTGAATATTGCAATAGTTTGGATCTTGCTTTGAAAGACTCTGATGATAGTCTATATAATTTTTAGCAGATGATGACACCTTACCATATCACCCACCCTATTAATAAAAGTCCTGCTAATACTTAAAAGAAGGCATTTTCCTCTGCTTTTTTCTCTTTCTTTTTTTAGGAGTTTGCTTTTCTTTTATACCTATTAAAGCATGAGAAAAAGGAACACAGAACAAAGAAAATAACACTAAAAGAAATTTGAAAATGAACATTCTTTCTTAGATGGAGGTGTGAAATAGATTGTTCCTCTCTGCGGTCTTCTGTTTGAAGGGGAAAAGAAAGTAGAAAAGGATTGCCAAGAAAATGGTTTATCAGATCATTTTGAAAGACAAGAATGAAGGCTTCAAAACTTATACATAATTCTTAGGATATTTTTGATGAGGGTAGTGCTCAACATTTTATATTTTATAAACTTGAAAAGTGAAGAAAGTCTAAAAAGCTGAGATTTATTTTAAAGTCAAACACTGAATATATAAAGCTCAAAAATAGATATTACAACTAAAATTCTGACCTCATGGCTTGGGGAAAGTAGTTTCCAAGAAAACATTGCTCAGTCTTCCCCTAAAACTAGCTGCAAGGTATCCTGCATTCCTGGGAACCCTGAAGGTAATGGTCTTATTCTACTTATTTCATTGACTACACCATCAGGTGTCTTTATTATTGTCCAAAGATCCACCCTGGCTTCATTTTGGACCATACCTAAATGTAAAAATTATTTTTGGTGATTAAGCAGGCAGAGATAATCATAATTTAGATCTATTTTAATTGAACACAGTTTTTATTCTTCTGATGGGATATTTTCACCATCACTGTTAAAATAAATAGCATTCTTTCCCCTCCGAGTCTTGCTCTAAATTATCTGAAAAGTCCTGTTTAATTAGGAAACAGATATCATGTCCCAGGGCATTTTTGGGTTATAAAAATTAGACTATCTTTTCCAAGGACAAAATAAATTGCTTTGTAAAAAGCAGAGATAGTGGGGGAAATGCATCATTGCAAAGACATTGAAGCACAGGTTATTAACTGCTCCTTCAGAATAAGTCACTTCTCAGCTGTGGCCCAAAAACAATCTGAAGGGTCTATGGATCTACATGCCTACTAAGCACTCTTTGTATAGTAAATAAATAAAACTTTATAGGAGAAAATGTACCACTATTTTTAAATGTTTGTGGATGGTATTGTGATAAACTACCATTAAATACAAATGCAACTACATGCTCTTATTGTGTTCAGCAAACACTATTCAGGGTAATTATAGTTACTGATTCAGGCAAAGACCCAATCCTGTTTCTTGTGAAAAAGGATCATCCTACCTGAAGAGGCTGGACATTCATTATTACTAAGAAGAGAAAAATACATAAACTTTGGGGTATTGCAAGAGAATGAAATACATTCAAAATAGAATCGTTCTGTGAAATGAGGTTTGTTTAAATTCAGATAACTTTAATGTTTGGACTTTGGCCACGTGTTTCTTGTTTCTATTGTTTACCTTTTTCCAATTTCTTAATCTTAAGTAAGAGCTGGGCATGTGGCTCACAGAGTCCAATGTTTGCTTGCAAAGTGTGCAGAAAGCCCTAGGTTTGATTTCTAGCATTGCATCAACCAGATGTTGTGGTACATACCTGTAATCTCTGCATGAAGAAGTTGAGGCAGGAGAACCAGAAGTTCAAGGGTGATCCTCAGCTACACGGCAAGTTTCAGGTTACCACAGGCTACATGTGGCTCTCTCTTAAAAACCGTGTGGGGGACACAAAGCAATTTGATTTAGAAAACATCATATAATTGCCTCAAAGCACTCTTTATTTTAATTTTCAAAGACAGAACTAACACCCAAAATAACCTCCTTCTTAAAGATAAAACATTGTGGGTCAGGACTAACTTACCTCAGGTGGTTAAATCTATTTAATGACACTACAATTATTGGAATGGTCAGTGATATAAACAATATACATTGAGCCTCTCTGGTCATCAACTATAAAATGATGGACCTCAAGAATTTAGTGTTTCCCTAGGATTACCTCCTTGGAAGTAGAAAGGTCTGAAACCCCAGCAACTTTACAACTTGTCAGGCAACCTTGAAAGAGAGACTTGGGGCTGAGCCAATGATTGGCAGAGGCACACTAGGTCCTGATTGCTTAGCTCTGCACTCCCCCTGCCTTGTAATTAAACCATACTCTTAAGACAGACAAGAATATGAACTTGGAACCACACTGTATCTCTTTGTCCCCATCTCAGTGTGGTCATACCAGATAAATTCCTTTCTCTTGCTTTCACTATTAAATTTGGTCTCTCTTCCATTTTTTAAAGGTTTATTTATTTATTTATTATGTATACAGTGTCCTGCCTGTGTGTATGCCTGCAGGCCAGAAGAGGGCACCAGATCTCATTAAGGATGGTTTTGAGCCACCATGTAGTTGCTGGGAATTGAACTTAGGACCTCTGGAAGAGCAGACGGTGGTCTTAACCACTGAGCCATCTCTCCAGCCCCTTAAATTGTCTCTCTTTATGGGTTCATCCAGGACAAGCAGCCAAACCTGACTTGTTAGGGACACACGCTGCCACCCTAAGTCTAGAGACAGTAGGACGGCAGAAGAGGATATGGCTAGGAAGATGATGTTTGAGTCTCCCATACAGAATTGACAGATCTGTGGTTGCAATCCTCAAGTCAACAGGCTGAGGATTTTGCTTCCATTGCTCTTCCATTAGGTAAGTGTCACAATCCCCCAATGAACTCCAATATTTACAGCATTCTAGAGAATAATTAGAAGTGGGTAGTGTAAACAGATTAATGTTTTGTTGACATTAAGAGCTAGCCTGTTTTATTTGTTTCTCTAAGTACTGGTTACATCTGCAGAGGACATGCTCTCTCCTTTAGAGATCTCTGAAATGAGAACGGTGAGCGGGGCTGGAGATAGGAGGAAAGCATCCTGCACACACTGTTGAAAAGGAGGCTGGCAACAAGGCAATCGTCCCTTGCCAGGTTTCAGAGCTTTACGGCAGTATCCAGAGAGCCATGGACAAGACAAGATCTTCCGATAAAGAAGGGAGGATCCGTCCTCAGAACCTGAGGGGCAAGTGTTTGTTTTCTATAATAGGACCATGGAGATAGCTCAGTGGGAGATTCCATTTGCTTCTGAGCTCAAGAACCTGGAAATGAACACTGGTGGAAGGAGAGAACTGGTGACCATGAGTTGTTACCTGAGGTAGATACATACATACTGTCTCCCCCACTCTCTCTCCATAATCAGTCAATTAGTAAAGCATGCAATGCAAAGAGAAAGAGCATCAGGAAATGACATGGAGTTCCATTAGGGAATGAAAGGCTGACCAAGAGTATAATCCATGAGCCATCAGCACTGAGGTGGCCGACTATTATGTCCCTGCCGCTTCAGCTTGGTGTCAGGTCAGCTCTTGGAGTCTGGCCCAAGAAGCTTCTGGTGGAGCTATCCATGCTTTCACGTGCATATGTATTATTCCGTTGGCATCAGCATGCAGTCCGGGAGGCGGCTCTCACTGAGTTTTCAGCATAGGAACTATATGAAACCATTTGAGCCAGATGTCTGTTTTCCCAGGCAACCCCAAGTTAGTTCCATACTGACACTTGTTCCACTTCTTGAAAACATTACAGAAAATTCTGCGTATTTAACACATTCTCTCCACTGTGGAGAACTAGGGACAAAATTAAAAGTTCTTCCCTGCTCATCATTACTTGTAATAAAGAGACCCTTGAATGTACTTTTGAAGACAGATAAACTCTTACTCTGTGAGAACGCCAATGTTTCTATAGATAATCTTAAACAGCATTATGACGTTTCTCCTTCCCCTCTGAATTCTGATTTGAACATTGGTTACTCACAGACTGTTGACTTAATGAAATATACAATCTGCAAAGTCAAAATATTTGACCCTTATTTAGTAATCTTTAGATCAATTGATTTCTACATCTTCAAACTGTATGACACAGGATAAAGGACAACACAGACACACACACATACACACACACACACACACACAGAGAGAGAGAGAGAGAGAGAGAGAGAGAGAGAGAGAGAGAGAGAGAGACATGCAAACACACACATCACTTTTCTTTCTATAACTTCATGATTTCTTTAATGAACCAATAGGGTAAAATATACCCAAAATTTAAGTTTCTCATTGAAGCCAATGAAGCCTGGACATCTCTAGAGCTTTGCTCCCAGCATGAGCTTGACTGTTTTGAGAAAATTACCAAGTCATTTCTAAACTTGAGCAAATTCTGATGATTATTAAACTTTTCCAAGGAGGTTTCAGATGGTCTTTGGTTGTATTCACAAGCTGAAGAAGGAAATTCTCATGTTAAGGTTTATATAATATGTCATGTTGTGGCCTGGAACTGGCCCAGAAGTACTGCTTTGGCAGAAAACCTGAGTTTGGTTCTCCATACCCACTTGGAGCCATTCTCAGTCATCTGAAACTCAGGGTCCAGGTGATCCAAAACCCTCTTCTGGTCTTCATGGGTTACTATACATACACACACACACACACACACACACACATATATATATATATATGTGTGTGTGTGTGTGTGTTACTATACTCACATATAACTATAACTACAAATTTTAATAGTGCTGCAAATTATGAAATCTTAAAAATATACTATGTTGGTTCCAGGGTATTGTCCTAGTACAGGTACTTGTGTGTTGTTGGATTTATTTAGGAAATACAGGTAGGAGCAGATTGTGATACTTTTGAAGGAAGTAGGGGTAAAGAACTATCAAATCTTCTATATCCCCTTCTATCTGATGCCCCTCAGTACTCACAATCTGCCCTGCAAATATAGGGCAGTTGCATTGCTCTGCCTGGATTATTCCTCAGGGGCAAGAGACAGACCATAATTATCCAGTTTATTTCTTATGTTTATCTCTTTGCATGCTCTTCACAAACACAAAAAACAAGCAGTGGGAACTGAAGGTTACAGAAAGAACATTTTCTTATTTTCATTTCTCCAGGACAACCATGACTAAAAATATCTGGCCTTAGTCTAAGGAATACAGGTTTAAAGCCACTGTCTCTGGTTTCCTATATAGTCTGAAGATGGAAGGCTTGAACAGCCTGTTCTTACGGTTCTTGACAACCAACCTGTTAGCTTTGCTGATCGGTGCATTTTTTTCTTTAATCACCACCAAGAAGTATATTTGGCTTTTACTTTTTGTTTGTAGAAACTCACCTTTGAGTCATGAAATGTTAGTTGATTCTCCTCTTTCTGGCCCTGCTGTCATGGCAAGACAAACACATCCACCCATCTCTATCAATCCCTTTTGACAGGCAGCCAGCAGCTGCCACAAATTAGGATCTCCTTGCTGTGTCCTTGGTCAGACACCATTGGTGCCAGAAACACTTAATGTCTTTGGACTTGGAAGGGTTTCAGAGAAGGCATCTAGCTATGGTACAGAGGCTCTGTTAAGGGCTTCCCAAATGCCACTGAAATACACTGGTACGACTACCCAGTGTTTCTTTTCTGTGTCTGGATGATTTGAGGAAGACCACATTGTTTGGATAGAGGATTCAACAGGGAAGAGTAGCAAACGAGGCTACACACTTCCTGGTACCCGTCACTGAGTAAAGGAAGAGGCACCATGGCTCCATTTCCAGCCTCTGCCGCCAGTTTAGTATCAAACATTGAAACAAATTGGGCTCTTCTATCTGAAGAGCTGTTCAAGCCACAGGGACCTCATCAGTGGGCTCCCTCCTGCTGCAGGAATGTGTACCTTTGACTCTCCCAGGAGTTTGGAGGGCTGTAAAGGAACAGCTGAGAAAGACCACAGACTCCGTGCACAATGAATCGAACATGGTCTAGGTGCTTTGGTTAACTTAAAGAGACACTGTCAAGAGCTACAGGTCAAAAATCAGACCAAGCATGCATTGTTGTTTTTTTTTTATCAGACTTAAGCATCTGATAAAAATCATATAGAATGCTAGAAAAAAAAATGTTTCTGTTTGCTGTAAAATTTGCTTTAAGAGGGACTCACAAAACCTTTGTTTTGTGTTCCCCAGGGTGTGGGAGACACCCAGCAAAGGCTCGTGTTGGCACCCACCCTCGCACACCCACATTGTGGAACATTTCCATAAATTTCAGCTGTGGATTTTACTTCAATGCAGACAGGATTGTTTCAGACATTTGCGCAACAGCAAAAACGGGGAGGGGAAAGGCAAAAGGAAAAGGAAAAAAAAAGGAAAAGGCTCTGTTTGCCATGGAGAAGCCGACCAATTTGTGGAAGGGAAGATTCACTTTCGAGCTCCTGAGTGGGAGTCACAGACCAAAGTGAATCCTTAAAGCCGGGGAGAGCGCTGCATTGGAACAGAAAATAAGCAGAGAAACTACCAGCTTGACAGTGTCCTTTTAAGAACGATGGACAATCGGATAAGGCAGTCGTGCAAACCACGGCACGTCCACGAGTCCCTCATTCTTGATGGCATGCACCACATTTGGTTCCATGTTAGAAAGTGGAAATACCCAGGAGAGAGAAAGCAAGGGGCAAAACACTAGATGTCCATGCAGCGTCTCTTACACATTCACTGCAGCGTGGGGGTTTCAAAGCTGCACATGTGCCGACGGACACTGGCTGCTGGGCGAGAATTCTGGCTGCCTCTTCCTGAAGAGCGAAAAGAAAAAGCAAGGGGTTAAACAACATGGGCACAGCTGTGGTGAGTCCACCATACAGGAGGTGCCTGGTCCAGGGTGGGGCCAGGCCTGGCTCCTGAACCTTTCTCCATGTCTCTGCTTCTATGTCCTGCTTGGAATTTGCAACCGTGGCCTGTGTCTTGCTGGTGGGACGCCTCTCTGGAAGCAGCAATGACAGAGTGCTTTTCCATGGTGGAACCATCTCTTTTCAATGTTCTGTGCATCTGTACCAGACTGGCGTCTTCCCTTCACTGTTGACACACTACTTTAGGAGGCAGTGGTCTGCCACGTAGGGCTGTCTTTCTGCCACCATACTTTTTAATGGAAGCTCCTGAATTTATTTTCGAAACCACAGATTTCCTTTGCATTGTGCATTATCTACCATATTATTCTATCACAAGGCATGACTGCCACTTCATTTAAAGTCACACTTCTTTCTTGTGCTCGCAACACTGTTTATGTGTAATAGTGGCGTGCCAAGAGATCTACCTTGATGATTCTGCCACAAGAGGACACACCATCTCATTCTCTGGTTGATATTTCCTTATACAGAAAACAGGTTGATCTGTACACTGTGTAGTTCTTAGCAAGAGAGAAGAACATCGTTTAGACCCAGCAAGGCTGATGGGGCAGCCATGAGAAAGTAAACCAAAGACAAGTAGTTCTTCATGAGTAAGATTAGCAGCACCTAGAAAGTGGTGGTGGGAAAGCGATCTTGTCATGCCCCATAAAATGGCTATCTATCCTGGAAAAGACCTCAGGCATAAGTTGCTCAGGATGAACCGTCAGTCCATGTTTGTGGTGGTACGGAGGAGGGTGGTAGAGTTCAAGAGAACTTTCTCACATTACAAAATTCTGTGAGTATTCATTTCCCTGTAGCGTGCCCCAGTGAACTCACACCTGTTTTCTATTAAGCCTATGTTTGGCCATCCACTCCAGTCTTTGGTGATAGTCCTGCAGGTAGCCATGAGGATAGCCAGAGGGAGCCAAAGCAGTTCTTTATCCCATCAATACAGAAGAATAGTGCCTCAGGAGGAGGAAGAGGAAGAGGAGGAAGAAAGGAAGGTCAAGGAGGGGATGCCAGGAACAAAGAATCATGGCTCTTCCCATGCTCTAAGCCTTTCAGTTTGATGCCTACCAGGTGCTGAGAAGTTGGGCTGTGAGTTTGAAACCTCCATGTAGAACTCTGTGTAGTCATTTTTTTTACCTTTTGGAAGCAAGGACTGATCTGAGTTTATATGATGAGGAAAGATTTTTCTATACATAGTCGACTATGATAGAAAAGGAAAACTGATCAATGAATAGATTGCTACCAAATTGCAAGCACTCATAAACCATTTGAAAGCATATGCCAAATTCTGCAATTTGAAATTTCTATCCAGTAATGAGAAATAAAGACAAGTTGGTGAAAGTTCATGCCTACTGAGAGAACACATTTATTAAAAAAAAAATTAAACAGAGACCATGTTTGCTGTTAAACTTGCCAGACTAAACTAACAATGACATCCAAAATGCCAACCCGAAATCACAAATAGCACTTAAAAATGAACAGCAAAGAGAGGACAATAAGGAGAAAATTGTTCTTGGCTATATAAGAAAGAGTAAGAAAACATTTAACTTGTAAAATATTGCTAAAACTTTCTTTCCTAAGAAAGAAACTGGAGAACACGTCCAAAGCACAAGGCTTTTGTTTTGCTAAAAACCACCTACATTCATTTGACTTTAAAAGTAACTTTAATTTGGAGAAATGTTTACATGTTAGCCTGGTCAAATGGTGTGGGGCAGCAGGGTTCCCCGCAGGGCCAGCATCAGAAGCTTGAGATCAACAGAACCCCACATTTGCTGCTTAGAATTCTGGGTTTGGCCTCTTAAAATTCTCTCAATTAATCTTTAAATTTGTGTTCTGTAAGTAATGGGGAGGGGTGAGAAAATGGAACATGTCTTGGAGCAACAACGTACAGATGGTCCAGTATCACAGTCTCCATACTTTACTTGCATGGTGATCTGTTCTCCTGTCCTTTGGATCCCAGTCATTTTCTCCTCTCATCCGTGTAGATGACAAGGTATCACCACGGCTCTCCCCAGCAGGGATCTTAGGCACAAGCCCCAGCAGGACCAAGATGCACTACTATGTGCCCAGTGGCATCTACAGGAAGTGGAAGCTGCTCCCCCTCCCTTTTCTCTAAACACTCAGTACCAGTTGGCAGACTACAGGGTAGGTGTGGACCTCTCACCCATCCTTGATCTAGATGCTTCAGGTGTCTCCGAACTTATGGAAAACTATGGAGTGCACATATCTAACATGTCTCAGGTAGGAAGCAAATGAAAAAAGAGGCAAATCACTTTGCGTTCCCATGGCACCTGCGTAAGGATTGATTCGGGGTACAGTTTTGCACCTTGGAGGACGCATATATAAATCCCAGAATGGGTAGCTAGGGTCACAACTAGAATGAGTGATTTTCCCCCAGGAATGTCTTTCTGTGCAAGTGAACATGATATTAGATCGCAAATACGAAACAGAGAGAATAAACAGTGAGAGATAATGGGTTTGCATTGTACATTTATCGTTTTCCCAGCATTTAAACCAAGGACTTGGTGATTTAGTTTTGCACTGGACCTGTCAGCTAGGGGTGTAAAACATACAAACAAGGTGAGGACTGCCATGGTAGCCTGGAGTCTTGGCATGCATGCATTTGCACGGATGCACTGACTTGCAGCATCTGTATTTCTGTGAAAAGAAACTCCATAATCTCTGTTGCCAACTCTCTCTTTTAGGGACTACTTCTGCATTTAGGGAGAGAACAGTTTGCGGTTGTTTTTGGTTTCAGTCAGATTGACAGCTTTAGTAGAAGCCACAGGAATTCAAATTCACACTGGTTAACTGTTGACCAAAGCATTAGAGAAGAGTATAATCTCCTTCGTAATCTCGAGGTTTTCTGTCTCTGGCGTTGCCTTTGCATGGAAGTAAAATATAGAATACTCCTGCACGTAGGCTTTGATCTTAGGAAAGCAGTATTTACTGAAGATTATTGGCCAAGGCTTGGAAACCCTGATGTGTAACTGGTCATTTTACCAGACGCATAAATACTAAGAGATGGAGCTTGGCTTTAGGGTATTTTTAGTAATCATAAAGCCACAAATTCAACCAACTACAGACTCAGCAAGTCAGAATAAAAGCTTGGAGGGAAAAAGGCAGCATATGGGGGCTTGTCAAATATAAGTCCCAAATCTGTGCTGGAATCTTTTGGCACAAATTGTGGATTTAAAGAAACCCCAGAGTTTTAGTTAGAAAGATCTTTTCAGTAATTTCTTTTGAAAGTGCTAGGTATCCTCCCCACCGTCTTCTTCCCTCCCTTTCTTCTGTCCCTTTTACATGAAGTTGCCCTTTGTTACAGCCAATGAACTCTTCGTAAGATTCCCCACTTGACTCTATTGTCCAAATAATATTCATTTGTATATAGCCTACATCTCTTTGAGTGGACTTAGCTCCAAACAATTTTTGTTTTATAGTGTTATTTTATCTACATGAAACAGTCCCTATGTCAGTTTCTGACAGGATTTATCCTTTATGTGAACTTCATAAATTGCAGCAATTTTTTACTAAGGATGATGTGACATTGATCGCTGGACAAGGAACCCAGAAGACTTGGTGTCTTCCGTCAGGTCATTGCCCCTTTCACAGTCACCTCTTTTATCCATAACGGATTGTTGAGGTAGCGTGTGGGGGAAAGGGGCTCCTGAAAAACAAAGTGTTCCTCCAGCTAAAGCCAGTACCATGAACCACACCAGTGCGTAGTATCTCAATATTCACCTTCACATCACTGACTTCAGCCATCTTCCTTACTCAAGAATTTCCGTAAATACACTAACAACTAAACTGAATATTATTTTTATCCCCATCCACAATTCCATTTCTCTTTAGGCAGCAATGGTGACATCAAGAGGGTGTGCTAGGCAAAGGTAATGCTGGGAGAAACCAGGTGAGTCACCTCTATCCGGAGCTGAATGTCCATGTTAGGATAGAAGGTGAATCTACTTTTAGCAGAGACAGAATGTTCTAGGCAATTCCACACGGTCAGTTCTAAGGATATACAAGGCTCACCGTGGAAATAATGTGGCAGCTGTCCAAACTAATCATGAAGAACGACAGCAACTACTCAAGACCATAGTAGCAGACTGAGGTCTATGTTTTCGGTTGTCACTGTGTGGATAAGTGAAATCATTTTGTATCTCTGATTGATTTCCAGAAGCCAAATAAACTTTTTTCTAGTGCTCACTCACTGATCAGAGTGCAGAGAGAAACTCTGCATGTAGGCACAGGTCTTCTGTGAATTTTTTTTATTTTTTTATTTTATTAATTTATTTATTTATTAAAGATTTCTGTCTCTTCCCCGCCACCGCCTCCCATTTCCCTCCTCCTCCCCCAATTAAGTCTCCCCCCAGCCCGAAAAGCAATCAGGGTTCCCTGTCCTGGGTCTTCTGTGAATTTTAATTTCTTCTGCTTTCATTTGTAGCACAGTTATTTAACATAGTATATTAAGTTCTTTAATAAACACAAATGCAGTCTCTCTGTTATAGTCATAAAATATTGCCCTATTAAAAATTCTTAATCACTGAGATCTGTAAGCTAATAAGACGCTATGAAAATGATTTAATAAAAATGTATTTACTATCACAGATTCATCACATATTAAAATCCATTTAATTTGGAAAACACCAACGATATGTTAAAGACTTCGATATAGTAATCTACATACTAATCTCATTCTAAAGGAAAAAATTGTTTCATCTCACCATTTGGAACATTTTTATCTGTTTATAATATTGGCATAAGAATGGATTAGCAAATAATACATGGAAACTTTTATATTATAAAATTTGTATGTATGGCTTCACCCTACATTTTCATTCAATGATCACCTTTTTCTTTTTCATATGGTATTATACGCACACACAACTAGTTCACTACTTAAACTAAACTGATTAAATATACCTCACAGAATATCCATTCTCCTCTAATGGCTGTTTAGGTTGTTTCCCACATTCTGCTCTGGGGACCAAACAGTCTTCAGCAAATGCCCTTGCACACAAATGGTGGGTTTTTAAAAGCAGGCACCTGGAGATTGAATTGGTGGGCTGTTTCTCTTTTGCCAACACTCTCTGTGAAGTACATATGCTGTTTAGACTGCCTTTTGAGGATCCATACTGTTATTTTTATGCCACTTACATTTTCATCTTTTTATTATGAAAAATTTCTTAAATAAAACTGGAGTCTGTTCAACATAAATATACCATACCGCTAGCCAGTGTCACAGGCTGGTTTTAACAGTCAATAATGATCAAAGAGAGGCTCGGTTCTTTTATTACAAGATTGCAATGTGGTGATATAATTCTACCATCTTTTCAATATTTGCCACCCAAATTTCTTCTCTAAAGAAATTTTCCTTATGAATTATTTGACTTGTTCAGATGATAGCTCAGACAAAAATACAAACCAGGTTGATATTGAACCATCCTTCCTCACCCCATGGACTGAAACTAAGAACCAAATTTCTTAAGAAATTTTTGTCAGGTATTTTGATTACAACCATGGAAAATGACTAATGTAGAATAAGGGTCTACATATTCTACCAGAGAAGTGGGGACATTGATTTGACTAAACCTGTTTCATTTGGGGCATTTGGAAATGGTTTGGGGGAGAAATTTGGAAATGTTTAGAGCTATGAACTTGAGAAGCTCTAGAAAGCTGTAATACTTCATGAGTGAACTTGATAGAATTTCAAACTACAGAGCAGATTGACATGCAGACAGCAAAGTCAGCCTGTACTCATGAGGTCTTAGATATAAACAAGGACTCAGTATGGAGAACTACACTAGAAAGCATTTATACTGCATTTTGTTGAACTATTTGCTTATATTTGACCTGTAATCTGAAAAACTGTATGAAGCTGAATTCTAAAGTAACAGACTAATAAATTTTGTAAAGGAAATTTCAAGGTAACATTACTTGTAGAATGTAGTTTGGTTATCACTAGCTACTCCTAACCAGGTTTATAGTGATTATTTGGAGCAAAATGTCGAGCAGAAGCATTTATAAAACTGATTGCTATTCAGGGAAGGAGATTTAAATTTCATCCGAAGAGAATGCATTTGTAAAAGAAATTAGCACCATTAAAAAGAAGCTAGTCTCTTTGCACTGGAGCTGTGGTAGAGGTCATTGAGGACATTTTATGAGTTGGTGAGAACCTGCCTACCAAAGACTCCAGGGTGTAAAACTCCAATCTCACTTGACTTTTCTTTGAAAAGAGTGCTATGTACACTTTACTCAAATATGGCACCTAGAAGAACATTTTCCCTTTTTCATCCACCTAGACACTAAAAAGAAACTAAAATTCTGGTTCAAGAAAGATCAGCTACTGTTTAACTGGCAGCAGAACTTGGTCTTATCCACATGGTTATATAGGCATACAGAATGTCAAGAACTGTGAAATTATTGAGTATTGTTCTAGTGCCCCACAGAAAACCCTGTGGTAGAGACGATGTAGAGCAGGGTCAAATTCTCTATAGGCTCCCCAAGAAAAGGATTTATATGAAAATTGTGAAGGTAAAGCCTAGGTTAAAGTGACAACATAAAATACTGAACAAAGCAGAAATGTGTGCTGAGAACAGCTGGTGGCACCAAATGGAAGCAGCCAAAGAGAGAAGCCATGTGGAGCATTAATGGAAAAGCACTGATGGTGGGACTGCCCAAGCCCTTTGGCACACATCTTGACATTTTCCTCAGATGCTGGACATGGAGGTACAGGATGTAGTGCATTCCCTGCCTAGTATACTCTTGCTCTGATCTCATTCTTCTGTGTCCCATTTCTCCTTCTTGACTGGGAATGTTTACTCAGTGCTATTGTATATTGGAAGCAAGTAATTTGTTTTTAGATTTTCTGGGGCTCACAGCTGAGAGATTGCTTTTAGTCTCAATAGAAATTCTGTATGTAGATTTTTGAACAGTGTTGGAAGTGTTAAGACTTTGGGGACTGTCAGAGATTGAAAATCAAACCTACAAAGCTAATTCTAAAGAAACTTGGACTTTGGGGGAAATTCCTGAAATTCTCGTCTAAAGCACTAACATAAGTATTATATTTTTGTTCCACAAAGCTTTATTTCATCTTATTTTTCCTTAAATAGAGCCATACTAATCATAAAATTAACTTTTGTGTCATCACCCCTCAAATCTGCAAAGAAAACTTCATAATACCACTGTCGTAATTTCAAGAGTATAGATACCATAGCCTTCAAAATAGTCATGGTTACATTATAGCCTGCTGAGAAAGAGTCAAGGGAGAGATTTCAGTGGCCTAAAAAAGACTTCAACTTTTAGCTAAAATACCTTTGGGGGGAACCAACTTTTATGCTGGAAACAGCCAAATAAAATATTTTTCAAAAGCCACTTGCAGACATTGGGACAGTGTCATGACAACCAAAATCCAAGGGATCAATAAGTCTGAGGGAGAGAACTTCAGTGGGAAAGCAGATAAGCTTCAAGCTATTTCTACCCTCAGGATATTTCATGATTCTTGGTATACAAAAACAAATAAGGAATCCAAGTAGAAGAACAAAGTGTGTTGGGGGTGGAGTAAGAGCCCTTTTAATCAGGTCATTGACACATACATTTGAATTTAAGTCTCCCAAAGAAGTCAGGACTTGAGGATCCAAGATCCTGGAAGCAGTAAGAAAAGAATGGTGGGATTGAAAAAGTTTTATAAAGTCACGGTCTACATTCAATTCACTTGGTTCCACCATCAAACAATACATAAAGGAAAGAAACAGACGCCTAGGCAAGAACAGGCAATTCTGACTTAAACTCTTTTGGCTTTATGACAGTGTGAACATATTATACACTCAGCAGAAACTTCACTTTGAAATTTTAGTTAGTATTAGCCTTTGTGAATGAGGTTAATGTCTCTTTAAACAGTTTCCAGGGAATTATCTAGCTCAATTTTTCTGTGACATGAAGATACATATGAACATACGAAGTCTTCATCTAAGAGGGTGCTCAGTAAAAGTGACCAAGCAAAACCCAAAATGTGAAGTCTCTAGAACCATAAGAAATCAATATGGTTTATAATAGAAACTGAATGAAGACACATTCCTTAAACCACACATAGAAGATGTATTGTAGTACTAAATGTAGGAGCCAAATTCACAAAGCTCATAAATAAAATGGGAAATGCCCTAAAGAACTGGTGACTGGAAAATATACATTATAGTAGACATAAAAATAATTAATCTTAAAAAGTGATCATTCTAGCTTCATCAAAATTAACAACTCAGCCGGGCGGTGGTGGCGCATGCCTTTAATCCCAGCAGTTGGGAGGCAGAGGCAGGCGGATTTCTGTGAGTTCGAGACCAGCCTGGTCTACAAGAGCTAGTTCCAGGACAGGCTCCAAAAACCACAGAGAAACCCTGTCTCAAAAAAAAAAAAAACAAAACCAAAATTAACAACTCTCATTCTTCAAAGGATATGATCAATGAAATAAAGCATCAAGTCAGAGATATAGAAAAATGTGTAATATATATCACCATGTGCTTGTTTTAATATCTAGACTTTTCAGTTCTTTTTACCAATTTAATGGCCTTTGAAGTAAAATATTAATACATATAGTAACATGCAGAGATTTCAATAATGGTTGATATATTTTGCTTAAATATATAATATACCCATATATTCAGCATAAAAATTATCTATAGAAAATATTAGGAGGCTTAAGAGATAGTTCATCAGACAATACAAAGTTCTCTGATCTGCATGCATGTGCTATATCTTGCAGCAAATACACACATACAGGCACACAGAGAATAAATAAAGGTAAAAAGTAAAATAATGATGTCAAAGATAATTGCAGAAAACTATGTGAGGGTTAAAACAGAATTCTAGTTCATGTTAACTGCACAGGCAGACAATATAGTTATATTAAAACAGGAAGCATCTGAGCAAACATTTCTAAAAAAAAATTTCTCAGTACTGAATTGGTAGTAATGAGGGTAAGTATTCTAGAAAACTTGTATGGCTATTATGAGATGTGAACATATGCTTTTGAGATCTACTATTTCATTGGACTCTTGCTGTGCAAGCAAGGGAATATGTTTGTAGTACATGGTGATACACGAACTGTCTGTGAATTTCTGGGCCAGATAGAATGAGAACATATATAGCAAATAAGGCATGAGACACTAATTTTCAGTTGATGCTTAAACGTGATTTTCTGTCTTAAAGCAATAAAACTTCACAAAACTATTTCCTGCTCATAATAAATTTAATATGGTAAGCAGAACATGGGTATTACTGTCTGTACTACAGAGATAAAACAACAACCATTCTGAACTCAGTAAAAATCATTTGTGAAAGCAAGGGATATTACTGTGGCCACAATAAGCATAATTCTTGAAACATTCTGGAATTGCCTTTAACTATTGCCTTTAGTCATCTATATTTTATTCTATGCTGTACCTTTATATTCAATATCTTGACAAGCATCCTTCTTTCTAACTGGAAGCTCCTTCTCTACTGGTTAGCTCTCATAATACCAGAAAGTGCTATGCAGGCACATAGAGAAAAATCCGCAGGGGTCTTAATTAGTCTTTTAACTTACATGCTACAATTCCAACTTGCTAAGCAAGAGGTACTTACTTATGCAATAATGGCACCACAGTTATGCCTGTATCTGAGGCCTACCCCATATGGAAGAGATCATGTCTGGTATGCGGACCTGGTCAAGGGCTTGTGATTCAGAAGGTCATAGACTCTAGGAATGAAACTTCCATTTTTGTTCTGCAAAGTGATCACGTCAATCTGCCTTTTGTTTTTTCTTTTTAATTGCCATAGACGACTCCTGTCCTCATCCTTGATCAAAGAAATTTACATTTCAGCAAATGACAGTTAATGCAGTGATTCATGACTGGTCAAGATGCTAACAAGTGACTATTGACTGCTCATCCTTCAGTGGGACACCAACACACTCCCTTGAAGGCTCCAAAAGCATTATAGAAAAGGGGATGAAAAAAATACAAGATCCAAGTGATAAGGAGAAAGACCATTAAACACTGTCTAATGGGTATGACCCGGTCTACCAAGTCAAGAACTCTCAACAACTGAAATTAACTGCATAGGCCTGTACAAGACTGACTTAGATGAGAACAAAGTTATGGGACCCTATCTAGAGTGTCTGTTGACGGAGAAATACTGGTGGAGGAAATCATTGTCTTTAGCGACATGACCACTGAGATGGTGGTTAACTTCACTCCCACGCCCATGTGAGTAGCGCTGGTTAAACCCAGTGAGTCACAGAGCAAAGCAAAAAGACATGAAAGTCCAATTGGAGCGTGGTGGTACAAGGAGGAGGCACTCATACGATGGAAATTGGAGAAGCGAAGGCGATGTGTAATCCGAGTGTATTATCTACATGTAAGAATTTGTCAAAAAATAAATTAATAGAAACAGGATCCAGCTTAAGCAATACTTTCTGGTAACATTTCCATACTTTTGGATTAGTTAAATATCCCACAGTGTTCTGTGACACTTGCATTTCACCTTGGCATTGACCCTTCAATGTGTAGTCTTTGGTTAAATATCACTTTTCACAAAGGGCAAGGGTTGAATCTGTTTTTCCTACCCCTGGGTTCCCTGTATTTGTCATAGTGTCTAGTATATAGCAGGTGCCCAAAAGACATTATTGAGTGAATGAGACACCACCATTTATCTTCTAGATTTGAAGGGTGTATGTCTTCAAACTTGAAGCCATTCTAAGCACCTGAGAAAAAATGTATTGCATCCTGGGATCATAAAACTTTTGCTGTGCACATTATAGGCAAACCAATATGCTTTGTAGGAAACTGTCCCCAGAAGTGTTGCTATTGTTCTGATGTGCTTTGCTTTTACCTCTTGGAGTCTGTGTGCTCGAAGCTTTGTCATGCATGAGACATGACATTAAGAGATTATGGAACATTTTCATGGGAAATGATTATGTCATAGATGATGTTGCCCTAGGGAATGATGTTGGTCTTTGGAATGAGGTGACTCTTGAAAAAGTAAACTGATACAGAATAGCTTACGCTAGGTATTTCTTCTCATTCTATGCTCTGCTGCATCTGTTCCTATTTCTCTGCTATATTGTGATGAAGTCAAGCAGGACTTCATCCTAAGGAAGACACATACGGCGTCTCAATCTTGGACTTTGGGCTTCCTAAACTGTGAGTTAAGCAAATCTCCTTTATTATAAGTAACCAGCATTAAGTATTTTTTATAGTGATAGAAAACGAACTAGTATAACTATTGAAAATATTTTTTATTCTTTCATTGTATGATGATATACATATGCATGTGTGTACACATTAATTTGTGGGCAGGTGCACATGCATATACGTACATGTAAAAGGCAGAAGTCAAGTTCAGGTGTTGTTTCTCAGAAAGCATATAGCCTTTTTTGAAACAGTCACTTCCTGTCCTGGGACATACTGTGTAAGCTAGTTGGCTGGCCAGTGAGCTCCTTCTTTCTTAAGTTGCTCCTACTGATAGAAAGTAATGAAAGCAGAGCATACATCTTTAAAACTGAAAACTTATGTGAACAGTGTTTCTTTTTGGTACTGTTTTCTTCTAAATGGTTGTTTCTCTGTATCTTCAGCAGCATCACAATCAAGACATGATCTAGTTTTGCAGGCAGCTGGTTCTTCATATATCTCAAAGGAAATCTGCATAGAAAGTGTTATTCAATAGCCTTTGGCCATTGAAAGGTTCCTTTGGGCCTTTGAAATGAAAGTATAAATGTGTTTGGGGTGAACCTAAATAACTATTTTTTTATATTTTATTTTATTTTGATACAGGGTCTTATGTAGCCCAGACTAATCTTGATTCTTTCTATGTAGTGTAGAATGACCTTGAACTCCTAATCCTCTTGCTTCTACATCCCAAGTGCTGGGATACAAAAATTCACCAAAACATATTATATATAGTGCTGGAGATCGAACCCAGGGCTTCATGCAAGGTAGACAGGCACTTTAACAGCCTAGTTATATCCTCAATCACTTATTTTTTTATTTTATTAGTTAATTTTAATAATAAACTTATTTCAATTTTGGTCTGTAACTCAGGTGCATTTTATTTCAATAAACAGTATCTTGTTTTTACTTGGTTAGGGTCTTGCATTTACTATGAAGCAAAGAAAAATAAACAAAACTTTCTTCCCATCTGTCTTCATTCTGAAGCAACTGAAAGTCCTTGTATAGCCTGGAACTCACATAGTTAAATTACCAGCAGTGAGACCTGGTTTTACTTGTGCTTCTTTCTTCTCTCCACAGCACACAAATGCATACTGTGCTCAAGCTCTGAGGTTTCCCTTCCCTTGCATTGCTACGGTTTTCTACATGTTATACAGAACTGTGTAGACAGAGAGAACGGGATGAGTCTGTCTGGGTAGCTGGACATGTAACAACATTGAGATTCAGGAGCCTTGGGATGGTTACTAGTAGGCTGGCTGTGAGCACCCAAGAAACAGAAAATAGACCCACAGAAGATGTAGGAGGAAGATAGACTTCTAGCCTTTCTAAACACAGGAGCTCAGTAGTTCATGTGTTCCAGAAGCATTTTAAATCTCACAACCCGAGTTACCCAGTGTTACCTTTTCATATTATTTATAATAAATACCTCTTTCACCTTTACTTAGGCTGGCTTAAGTTGGTGTCTATGACTTGCATCCCCGGAGTTCTAATTAATGAGCCCGCAGGCTCTGTCTACATAAGCCAAGTCTTCTAATCCCATTGGTACTTTTTTCTTGAGTGCTCAGTCTACAAACTGCCAATATTTTTGCTTAGAGATTACCTTTACAAACACAGTCCCACGGCTTGCATCCCTTGTGGGCAGGTAACACTTTGTACTGGATGCTAAGGTGGACAGATGGAATGCAAATGACCTCATCTTTCTTTAGCTGGGGCCAAGCATGGACCAGTTGCCAGGCTGTGGCAAACAGGGCATCCATCCCCACACACATCTCATACTGAGTAGCCTTTTATGATCCTATTTTCTGCAGATCTACAGTTTGCCATTCCACACAGGGTACATAAAATAAACTGGCAGTAGTACTATATACTGTTTCCAGAACAATCTTTCCTTGAAGGTATAATAAGGAGTTTTATGTTTTTATAATATTAATGCTACTATGTAACAATGAATGATAGTGTCTTTGTGAGAACACTGAAGTATATGCTTTACAGAAATATCCTCAATTAATTTTAATAATTCTTAGATAAGTATAGGTATTGCTCTATTTTATGACAAATATGTAGATGTCGTATAATCTCCTCAAGACTAGTAACTTAAAAGTAGGAAGATTATTTAAACATTTGCTACAGACTGTTTATGTCTTCCCAAAATATAGATAATAAAGTCCTGCCTTAGTGTGATGTTAAAAGGTAGTTGGCAGGTAATGAGATCATGAGGGTGGAGTCTCACAAATGGGATCAGGACCCTCATCAAAGTACAGAAGAGGGCTTGTTTCCCTTTCCCTCTGCCTTCTGCCTTGTGAGACTATGAGAAAAGATCTCTCATTGTAATGCAACAATACTGTCATTTCTCAGTCACCAGAGTTATAAAAACAAAATTTCAACTGTTTAAGCCACTCACCTATGATACATTTTGCAATGGAAGCCCCGACTAAGATAACATCTGACTCAAGTTATCCCTCCACATAAATTACCACATTATACTCTTTATCCTTTAATGTGCCTACTTTCATTGTAATCATGTTACATCAATAAAGTATAAATTCATTTATGACATGCCCTATAGCTTATTTGTTTTATTAAATTCATAAACAAATAAATATGTTGTTGATGTAGCAGACACAGTTTACGAGTGATGAAAATAAATGACTTTGTCCAGGAAGCAATATTTCAGTCCCATTTCTTCCTCTTATCAGAATGGCTTTGACCTTTCCAAGCCTGTTCCTTATTTACAAAGTGATGTTATAAATGTACCTAGGGATCATTACAAATAATCTCACGAGCATACTTCTAAATTAACTTTAGACCATATGTATTGTTGACAAATGAGCCCAAAATCTTACATGGGGACCCTGAATATATCTCAATCACACAATTCATTTAAATGCGAAAGAATTATAAAAGGTAGCCTGTATTCATATGGGATTATCTTCTGCTTAAAGTTGTAATATAATCTGCTCATTGTCTGGGTTTAAAACTCAAAATAAAAAAATGTGAATATTAAAAGCAGCTATTTCTATGCCATTGTGTACTCAATATAACTTTTACTGGAAAAAAAATAAGGCAAGGATTTGTGGTGACTCCAATTTGCTGCCCTTGGTGGGAAACAGGTTTCATTCCTCCTTATCTTCCTGGGGTCACTCATGCTCCTTGCTCTTGAGCCATTGACCACTCTGGGTGCACCCCCCCACATTGTAGTGTTCTCCTCCACATGCAAGGTACTTAATGAGAATGTTCCTGAATGCTAACTCTTCTATTTTACTCTTTCCTCATGTCATAACTTCTTTCAGGCCTGCTCTACATGTTTGACAATTGAGCTTCACATCCATAGCTCTTTTTGAGACCTTTATTTTGATAACCAAACTTAAATTTCCAAGTAACCCATGGACACCTCCACTTGAGTGCCTTTACACCATCTTCAGCCAGTAACTCCAAAGTCCAGCTCATCAACATTTGCCTGTTTCACCGCAACCAATAAGCTTCTCCATAATCTTGTGTTTCTTATCACCTAGTGACAAGTTGTGACATCCATATTCTACTTTTATTTTCTTACCTCATCTCCCCTAACTATTTTTATGGTTCAGATGAATGAAACTCAGGAAGAAAAAAAATAATTCCTTAAATTCAAGTTTCATTCCAGTGGTATAACTCAAGACTTTTACCTTTTCTATAGTTAACCTTGTCCCATAAACTTATAAGGGATCCTGACATGCCATAGAAACCTTCATTGCACTTTGTGGTTAATAGAAAAAGTATCTAACATTGCACTAAAAATTGGAGACTAACTATAGCTGTCATCTTCCTACAGTGCTAAGTTTATTCACTTTCTCCACCCTCACCCCATTCCACGGGCTTCATTTTTATCAGATTCATGCTATTGATGGAGGTGGGTCTTGTATTTATCTGTTGCTTTCATTGGTTAATTAATAAAGAAAACTGCTTGGCCCTGATAGGACAGAAAATTAGGTAGGCGGAGTATACAGAACAGAATGCTGGGAGAAAGAAGCCGAGTCAGACAGTTGCCATGATTCTCCCACTCGACACAGCCACAGATTAAGATCTTCCCTGGTAAGCCATCTCGTGGGCTACACAGATTATTAGAAATGGGTTAGATCAATATGTAAGAGCTAGCCAATAAGAGGCTGGAACTAATGGGCCAGGCAGTGTTTAAAAGAATACAGTTTCCGTGTAATTATTTCGGGTAAAGCTAGCCGGGTGGCGGGAAGTGGCCCGCCGCTCCTCACTACATGCTATGGCCCAGAAGTAAATGGGTTCTGTGTACTCTTCACTTATTCTTATGTGAAATGATGTCCCTGTAGAGTGATACGTTCTGTTGAGCAAATTCACAAGAGTGAAGCCCAAGATACAATGCTATTTAAAATTCTTCAAACTTTCCCTAGGCTGCAGCATAGGAAGACAGCCTTTCATGTCTGGGAACCTAAAACTCATGCAGAGCCTTTATCATGACACATGACACCCATATTAACTTATATTTGTGTCTCCTTTATTATACTGCAAGTGTCATTCTCTTATTTGTTGACTCTGAATATTGTCTAACATAATATCAAATGCTTAAATGTTTCTAAGCTAACAGTTGAAACAATAATTGATTACATAAATGACAGAATCAGTGATATAAACTGCTGAATAAATTCTTATCAATTAGTATAATTCTATGACAAATGCTTCAATAAAACTGACTAATGTTTTTTTATAAAATAAAACTAAAATTAAGATAATGCTAAAAAACATATATTTTATGATTTAGGGGAACATATGTAGTGGATAAGAGGTCCTTATACACACCAATAAGCACCATAGAAACCAAGAAAGCTAAACACACAGGTTTTTCTCTTCAATGGAAGGAAAAGTTTGTCTCTCTCTCTCCTGAAATTCTGGGAAAGAATGTAGTTTATAGCCTGGTGATCACCTGGTATCTGTAGAACCAAGCTTCACTCCCTATCCTTCAGAATATTATGTTTGTTTATCCCAGGTTTTCCCCCATAAATCTTCAACATTTCTTCTAGTCCTTAAAACCCATCCTTTTGAGTGGCATCACTTATACTTGACAACAGTTTGAGTAACTTCTGTTTTTCTTAGAGCCAGGTCAATTCTGCCTCCCATGGGTATTATATTTACCACAGTCATTCTTAGACCCTAAATCTTGAACATTCTGAGTAAACAAAACCTAGTTTTATGAAAGAAGCCAGATATACTTTGTAAAGAATGTAAACATGCCGGGCGGTGGTGGCGCACGCCTTTAATCCCAGCACTCGGGAGGCAGAGGCAGGCGGATCTCTGTGAGTTCGAGGCAAGCCTGGTCTATAAGAGCTAGTTCCAGGACAGGAATCAAAAAGCTACAGAGAAACCCTGTCTCGAAAAATCAAAAAAAAAAAAAGAATGTAAACATGTCTTGAGTTTTGTTATACTCGCGAGATTGAGTTAATTGTCATCAGAAAACTTTTAGCAAATTGTGCTGTGCTTAAATATGGGTAACATATATGACCTGGGTCAGACTCCAGAAGTCTGTCCCAGCATTGGATAAGTCAGGTTGAACTGAGTTTCATTCTTACCTTCTCTGTATCATTTTTCCTGCCAGCCTGATGCTTGCAGGAGCCCCCACAAAAATAGTCTCAGAATATCAAGACCTTATCTCATGAGCCACAATAGGATATAGGTTCTTATCAGAGCAGAGAGGCATCTACCACTTCATTCTGATGTTTGTTGGCTGACTATTGGGTTTCTTCTCACCATCAAAGAAGGACAGAGAAACCAGGGGATAATGACTAAAGCAAAGGCTTAATGACCAATTCCTGAAGACAAATAAGATCCTAGTAGGGAGTTATTGAATTTTTATTTCCATCATATAATACCCCATGAATAGAGTTCAAAGGGTAAAGGGCTGACTTGTTATGAGCTCTCAGTTCCAGGTTATAGTTCACAGCACAGAGGTCACGACAGCAGGAGCCTGAGAGAGTTGGTCACATCATGTCCCTAACTCGGAACAGAAAGTGATGAATGCATATACGCTTTTACTCCTCATCAGGGCCTACTGTCCACACTTAGAGTGGGTTATCCCACCTCAGTTGACCCAGTCAAGTAAATCTGTCAGATCCCAACCCAATTAAGACAACTTCTCATTGAGATTCTCTTCCAGGGACTTTTATATTGTGCTAAGCTGCCAATCAAAACTAAGCTTTGTAGGGGTGAGTAGAGGGATATTCTCACAGTACCATTTCATGCAGTACGTCAAAGGCTCTTGAATTCAGAAAAAAACAAAAGCCAGAAACCCATGCAAATGCTTGGAAAACATCACAGCAATCTAATAATCAGTTCCTATATGGAAATGGGCATTAATATTATGCATGTATCAACTCCATACTTTCCTTGTGGTCATAGTTTGCCTTGATGCTCAATCAGAAGTACAGAAGCTCAGAAGAGTGTATTGTAACCTATCAACTCAAGGAACTCCCAAACTGACCTCCACTGGTTTTATATTAACTTGACACAAAATACTCATCAGAAAGGAGGAAACATCAATTGAGAAAATGTCTTCAGAAAAAGCAGGCTGTGTGTAAGTCTGTAGGGCATTTTCTTCATTAGTGATTGGTAGGAGAGGGCCCATCCCAATGTTGGAGGGGCCACTCCTGGGCTGTTGGTCCTGGGTTCTATAAGAAATCAGGTAGAGCAAGTCATAGGGAGCAAGCCAGTAAGCAGCAATCCCCCCCCCCCCACACACACACCATGGCCTCCAGGTTCTGGCACTGCTTGAATTCCTGCCCTGACTTCCTCTAATGATGAACGACAGTGGGTAAGCCAAATAAATGCTTTCCTCCTTAAGTGGCTTCGGTCACCATTCCATCACAATAGAAACCCTACTGAGGATAGTGATGTGGGATGCCCCTCTGTAAGCTGTGAATATGTCTTATGACCACTGGTTAATAAAGAAGCTGATTTGGCCAATACTCATGCAGAATAGAGTCAGGCGGGAAATCCAAGCATAGAGAGAGAAAGGAGGCAGAGTGAGGGAGATGCCATGTAGCCACCAAAAGAGAAAGATGTCAAAACTTTACTGGTAAGCTGTGACCATATGATAATACACCGATTAGTAAAAATGGGTTAATTAAAGTTGTAAGAGTTAGTTAATAATAGCCTGAGCTAATAGGCCAAACAGTTTGTAGCTAATATAAGTTTCTGTGTGATGACTCAGGACTGGGCAGCTTATGTGGGATTTCCCTCTGCATATTGTGAATACCATTGGTTAATAAAGAAGCTGCTTTGGGCCTCTTGCAGCACAGAATAGGGCAAGGCAAAGCATAAATTCCAAGCAGGTAGAGGAGGAGAGGTAGGCGGAGTCAATAAGATGTCATGTAGCTACCAGAGGAGTAAGTCGCAAACTACCAGCAGAAACCTTACTGGTAGGCCGCAAGCCTCGTGGTAAAATATAAAATAATGGAAACAGGTTAAATTAAGATATAAGAGACTATTGACCAAGCAGTGGTTTAAATAATATAGTTTCTCTGTAATTATTTTGGGTCTGAACATCCAGGAAACAAAGTAGCAGCCTCCACCAACAGGCAGCCAAGAAACAAAAGCACAGCCTCCAGTTACAGAATAGTTAATTATTTTCAGTATATTTAGCAAATCAAAACAACTCTTGTGTGGTAAAGGGAACACTCCTCCATTGCCGGTGGGATTTTAAATTGGTACAGCCCCATTGGATATCAGTATGGCGATTTCTCAGAATATTAGGAAACAACTTTCCTCACAACCCAGTAATACCACTTTTGGGTATATACCCAAAGGATACATAATTGTACCATAAGGACATGTGCTCAACTATGTTCATAGCAGCATTGTTTGTCATAGCCAGAACCTGGAAACAACCTAAATGCCCATTGACTGAAGAATGGATAGGAAAATGTGGTACATTTACACAATGGAGTACTATATAGCAGAAAAGGAAATGACATCTTGAAATTTGAAGGCAAATGGATGGATCTAGAAAACATCACATTGAGTGAGGTAACCCAGACCTAGGAAGACAAATATCTTATGTACTCACTCATAAAGTGACTTATAGACATAAATCAAAGAAAAGCAGCCTACAATTCACAATCCCAGAGAACCTAGACAACAATGAGGGCCCTAAGAGAGACATACATGGATATAATCTACATGGGAAGTAGAAAAAAGACAAGATTTCCTGAGTAAATTAGAAGCTTGGGAACCATGGGAGAGGGTTGAAGGGGAGGAGAGCAGAGAAAAATGCTTAGCTCAATAAAACCAATTAAAAAAAAAGACTGAAAAAAAAGACCAAAAAATTTCAGTTTATTTAAGAAATAACTCAAAATGCTATTTTGACAGTCTTATTGGAATAATCATTTTTTAAATAAGCATGCCATTTATCTAGTAGTTTTACTCCTTTAGTTAACTAATGTCAAATAATTTTTGCTTTAAGAGGAAGTCATACCTAATTTGTGTTTAATGACTTCCCTTTTAAGTACACTGCCAAAAAAGAGAAAATTTCTGAAATCTTTATATTAGTTCAGAACTAAATATTTTTAGGTTAAATAAATCTGTGGGACACAGCTAAGGAAAGTAGAAATATGAAAGGTAAATACATTTTAGTTGTCCTTCACATGTTAAGTTATGCGTCAAAGACTTATAACAAAAGTAAAATAGACGTGACAAAAAAGCTAAACCCAAATGTGAAATGTATTGGTTAAATACCTCCCAAGGTTTCTTCCAGAAAATGCATAGCAAATGCTTAAAAAATGTCAGTTTATCAGACATCTTACTATGACTAAAATTAAAAGTATTTAAATAAACTTGGCAAAACCAGCCATGTGCCATGATCTCTCCTGTGTATTTGGAGGAACAGGCTGCTAATAGAACGTCTCTGGGCTTGTGAACCCCCAAAACAACCGTAGGCCAGGTGGAAGCCATTCATTATGGTGTCTGAACAGACAGCTGAACACCCTCTGCACACCATAAATGCAGGAACTGCACATTCAGGACGGCAATAAACTCATAGGCTGACATATTAGCTAGAGTTTTCAGCCCCTTGCTTTAGCTGTAAAACTCTGCCAGTTTTTGTTGCTGCAGAATATAGTAGATTGTTTATGGATTTGTAATTTTGGAGACAAACCAAGGAAAAATGGCAATAAAAAAGGCAAAAACATGTGCAGGCACTGAGGTTATTGCTGTATTTTAAAATTACAGTCTTATGGAGAGTTACAACAGAAGCAAGAGGAAAATAAATAAAAAAAATGGAATAATCAAATTATTGTTTTCCACAGAAACATAGTTCCAGATAGCTATGGTTCAGCTCACTTGCATGGAAC